>NW_028279303.1:0-39556 GCF_059751315.1 Micrasema longulum
TGTATGTTTGGACTAAAGACGGCTTGATTTTTATAAAAAAAGATGAAAATTCACGTCCTATACTAGTAGATTCTGAGAATATTATTAATCAATTGTGACTCTTTGTTAAAACATCCCTCGATCTTTATACATCGTTTATTCTAATTTTAATTATTATTTACTTATCTTTATTCTTGTTTTTGATGGAAATGTTTAATTACGATTCCATACTACTACAAAAGTATTACAACAAACATAAACCCATACGCACGATAACAAATTCGCCTTTCCGCTATAATTATTTAATTACGAAAATTTTGAGGTACAACATCAAAGTCAATATACTAATATTTTTTTATCATACCAGTAGATATGGTCTACTGGGAATACTTGTATTTTCATACACTATTATTGGTTCTACTCAAAATGGTTAACACTTTTTACGAGGAACAGGATGAAACAGTACCTTCTAGTAAAAATATTGTTTTTGAAACCTTAAATGAAGCGTTATCGTATCACTGGGGATCGACAAAGTTAAACATAATTCATCAAAACATACGTACCATGGAAAATCTGGATGATTTTTTGACGTTCTTGGATATTGTTAAATCAAGGGTTATATTCGACATTCTTATTTTTTCTGAGTGTAGATTGCACGAAGCATATATGTCCAAGCAGGTTTTAGGTTATATGGAATATCATTCACAAAATTATTTAAATCAAAATAGTGGAGTCGTAGTATACGTTAGGGATAGCATGCGCGCTGATGTGAGGGAAATATGCATGGAACAAGGTAATTGTTTAAAAATTGTGATTGAAGATGATATATGCATATTTGCGATATATAGGTCTCCATCTTATAGTAATATTGACACATTCTTGGAGTCTTTGCATCTCCTCCTCCGGCAGTGCAGTGGGGCCATGCGGAGTATCATCATAGGGGACATTAATATTAATACGCTGGGCCAAAGGCACAGGCAGTGTGAAGACTACTTGTGCGTTATGGCTGAACACAATTTCATATGTAACATAGACGCACCGACAAGAGTGCAAGGTACCTCTGAATCTTGCCTTGACCATATCAATACTCGTAACGTGCACAATTCTCTTACATTTATTATACAGAACACTATAACCGATCATTACACCACCGGTATTAGTATCCGAATAAACACGCCAAAAAAGAAAGTTAATAAATTTACAAATTCAATAAACTATTCAAATCTTTCAAGGGACCTCGAATCCGAGTTGTGGGAGGACATACTTCAACAAACTGACACTGACAAAGCGATGAATATTTTTGTAAAAAAAATTGAACATTACGTTGATAAAAATACTTTCAGTAAGTCGGTGGCACACAAAAAATTTCATCTTACTCCTTGGATTACGGATAGTATTGTAAAATCAATTCATAAGAGAAATCACTTACATAAAATAGCAAAAAAAGATCCACTTAATGAAAGTAAACAAAAATATTATTTAAAATACAGAAATGTGTGTAAATATGTTATTAGAAGAGCAAAGGAGATATATTATAAAAATCTCCTGAGTAACAATAATTCTCCGGGTAAAATCTGGGAAACAATTCGAGAAATTACAAAAACTAAATCAAAAAAGGGGCCTGAAATTACATCTATAATTTTGCCAGACTCTACAAATACTAATGATCCCCAAATAATAGCCCATATTGCCAATGAATATTTTACTACAGTAGGTTCTAAATTATCTGAAGCTATATTATGTGAATCCAAACTGAATGAATGTAATCTAGCATCATCTATTAATGTCAAGAACATAATGCCATCGTTTCAACTAAATAAAATATCAGAACAAGAAATCATTAAAATTATCACTAGTCTAAAAAAAACGTATTCCAAGGGTCCTGACGTTGTTAATACTTTTATGTTAAAACAATTTAAAAATTTCATTGCCAAACCTCTGTCGCACATTTTCAATCTAAGTTTCTCATCAGGAATTTTTCCAACACAACTTAAACAATCAATAGTGCAACCAATCTTTAAATCGGGTGATCAACAGAATATAGAAAATTACAGACCAATATCGTTGGTAAGTGCATATTCAAAAGTATTGGAGAAAGCATTCAAAAATAGACTAAGCGATTATGTAGAGAGTAAAAACTTACTTAGTGACAACCAATTTGGATTTAGACCAGGTAAAAGCACAGATGACGCAATAAAAAAATTAACCGGAGCATTAGTAAACAACATTAACAATGGTAAGAAAACACTTGCAATTTTTCTTGATTTGGCAAAAGCGTTTGACACCATATCGCACAAAATTCTTTTAAAAAGAGTTGAAAACATTGGGATCACAGGTAGACCTCTAAATTGGTTACACAGTTTCATTTCCAACAGATTACAGAGGGTTAAAATTGGAGAATGCAGCAGTACTGCTTTAGAAATTAATTTTGGGGTACCACAGGGTAGTACGCTAGGACCTTTGCTGTTTATTATATATATAAACGAATTGTGTAATTTAAATATTAACGCTCGTATAATCACCTTTGCAGACGATACAGTTCTTGTATTTGAAGGTGATAATTGGGAGGAAACACATGTTAAGGCCGAAACAGGAATGAATATTCTTAAAAACTGGCTCAAAGATAATTTGCTGACACTAAACTCAAAGAAAACAAAATACGTTAAATTCAGCCCAAATATAAAAGGCCTACCAAGAATAGAATTAAGGATAAAAATTCATAATACAAATTGTAACACGCTTACCAGCTGTAATTGCTACCATCTGGAATGTGTACAAGACATCAAATATTTAGGAATCTTTATTGACGCACACCTTAACTGGAGAAAACACATTAACTATTTAGTGGGTAGAGTTAGGAAACTAATCTATATCTTTATAACACTGCGTAACATATTGTCCATTGTAGATATTAAAAGTATATACTATGGTTTGTGCAACTCTGTTTTGGCCTACGGATGTATTTGTTGGGGAGGAGCTGCCAAGACTATTCTTGATCCCTTGGTTAAGGTACATAAATCAATATTGAGGATAATATTGCGAAAACCGTACAATCATCCGAGTGAAGGCCTTTTCAAATCCTTAGACGTCCTTGGCTTAAGGCAAATCTACATGAGGAAAGTAATACTTGACATCCACAAAAATAGGAGCACTCAGGTGATTGTGAGTCATGCGCACTTAACCAGGAGTACAGTAAGAAACGATTTGGTGATTCCAATAGCACGTACAGCGGTATTCCAAAAATCATTTCTATATAACGGACCTAAACTATACAACCTGATACCGTCTTTTTGGAAATCTGATAAACCATCAGTTTTGAAAAGAAATTTAAAAATTTGGTTGACAGACATTGGAAGTAAGGAATCGGAGAATTTATTGAAGATAGTAATCTAAATATTATGCTATCCCACTGAATCATATATAAATTTATTGTATTTTCGCATGTGCATATATATCGTGTATGAATGTGTGTATATATATGTATATGTATGTATATGTGTGTATATATGTATGTATGTGTATATGTATGTACGAAGTATGTATGCTTTATATTTGTGTATTTAATTGTATTTTTACATTTAATGTAAACTAAATTTTTTTTTCTTTTCTTCTCTTTTGGGCTATAACGGTTTTTTTTTTTATTTCTTCAATATAGTTTTTTTTATTTATAGGAAAAATATTCGTAAACCATATTTGCCGCAACAAATCGGTTTCTTAGAACAGGCATTTGCCCATATAGGAACCGATTGCAACATTAGGCGTATTAATATTTCTGGCTTGCCGACCCTTCAAAAAAAAAAAAAAAAAAAAAAAAAAAAAAAAAAAAAATTCTTGGTAACAAAAGTCTACGATGTATGCAAGGGAAGCGATTTGCTGATGAATGTCGATAAATCGAATGTGATGGTTTTTGAAAGAAATGAAAGTATGACTAAATGTGAAATCACTGTGAATAGATACTTATACTAAAACAAGTAGAAGAATTTGTGTATATGGGAAGTATGTTTACTAGGGGTGAAATGACTGAGAAAGATGTTGAAAGGAGGGTGAGTGCCGGGAACAGAGTGAACTGTGCACTTAAATCAACCTTGCCAAATAAATGTTTGTCGCAAGAGGCAAAATTAGCAGTTTGCAATGGAGTCCTGGTCCCGACCCTGATAAATGGGAGCAAAGTATGGACTTGGAAAAACAGGGATGAAAATAGGCTGAATGCTGTCGAAATGCGATCTCTCAGGCGAATGTGTGGTAAAACATACATTATGTAAGGCTGAGATAAGCATTATCGACTAAATCAAGAAATGAGCTCTGCGCTGATTTGGACATGTAGAGCGAATGGACAGCGAAAGAACAGCTAAGAATATTTACAATATGAATGTTGATGGATGCAGAAATAGAGGAAGACATGGCATACTTGAAGATGGACATGTCAAAAGTCGGAATAATCGGCACACATGCATGAGAAGATGTATGAATGTAGAGGAAGCGAGATATGTATATAAAGATAGTGTGAGGTGGCGTTCTATCCTCTCTGCCTACCCTTACGGAGAAACGGCGTGATGATTTGTTCGTTTGTTTTGTTTTTTGTATGAATAACAGACAACATCACTACCATATTAGGACAAACGCAGAACAGTCGAAAATCCTATACAATGGACTTAAACACTACAGGGACTTCCTTACCTTACATCTTGCAAACTTACAGTTGAGACAAATTTAAAATCAACCCGAAAAAGCACACGATGACTACACTCACCAGACGAGACAATGACGAGACCTAATAATTTTAGGCTAAGTTTCTCAAAATTGTATGAAAAAATTAGTAAAACTTGTTTTAGTAAAAATAAATAAAATTATTACTAATGATGCATCTTTATTTCAGATAGTCAAGCTCAGTTGATGGGAGAAGCGCAAGCAGGGGAGACGGTAATTTACACGGCATACCCGAATGATGTCGGCGAGTATCATCTCTCTTGACTTTCGTAGGAAAGGCATAAAATATTTTCATCCTTCATTATATGTTTTTCGTACTTTTGAAAAACGTTTTGTGTAAATAGTGTGTATTTATTTTTGTATCCAACTCTTCTCGTGAAAGAAACTTAAAAGTCGTATTTCTGTTTTTAAATTGAAATATACTCTTCAAAAATTATGTTTTTTTTTTTTCAATAAAAATTTACGGTATTCCTAATATGTGTATGGTATATTAGGGTGGATCGATCTTATATGGAGAAAAAAAAATGAAATTACTGAAATGACCCTATCAGAATAAGGGAAATATAATTTTTTTTATGCATAGGGCCGTTTTGAAATTCCAAAAAATAAAAAATTATACCACCTTAATGAATATACGTATATATTATCAACAGACAATTAAAAAAATATATCAAAATGCACATTTCAGGGTACATATCTTCATTCTGGATCCTGCAATTTTTTCGAGTGTTTTCTATCCACTGAACTGGGAAATTATAATTTAAAATTAAAAGTTGGGAAAGGTAAAAAAATCCAATGATACAAAGTATTTACACACTAAAAAAATTTAATAATAAAAGCTCTACAAGGTATTCAAACATAATTAACCTAATTTACTCTCGGAATTTTCCTTTGATAAATGATGGCAGAGGCATTAAATAAAATAATTTATTGATTACGATACTTCCAACGGCAAATGCAAACGCTATACCGAGATTGAATTCCAAATTAAATTCTCCTATAGAGTACAAATCAACCGCAGAATACTGATAACTAAACCTCTCAGCTAGAAATGCTTTTCCCGACCTGAATTGACAGTTAAGATTGTTGGAGTCGTATAGCGAAGCTGATGTTTGGATGAGGCTGAAGTCTGAACAGTTTTGTGTCTTACTGTAAGGTAATCCACTGTACATACTTTGGCTGAATACCTTTCTATAAAGGAAAGAAGACGCGTATCTCGTTTGTGTTGCGTAGCTTAAATAGTATAGCCAGTCCTCTAACCCTCGATAAGACCTGAAAGCATAATCTATTTTTAATGTGTATCTCAAATTAAAACAAACATATTTTAGTTGAATCTTTAAAATCACTCGTATTAATATGCAAAAAAAGCTTTGAGAAAAATTAAAGTTACGTAGTTTACCTGAGGAATCCACTTCCTAGTGTGATATAGACGCATGAGATATAAACACTCATTGTAGCAGCGGTGATTGGACATTTTATTACCATGAGTATAGCCATTGTTTGTTGTTCGGCAAATATATAACAGGCCCACAGACCAAGTGCGACATACAGAAAGTCCAATATTTGGGATATTTCACCGAGAACTCTGGAAGGTAGTAAAATCATTTACGTAACTTGGTATTATTTCACGTGGTAAGTAAAAATATGCACTTGTAATAGCATAGATTAAAAATATACATTCAACAATTTTTTTTTATTCTGATTTGAATCAAAACAATGTATATTTTAGGATACCCAATTTCTGTCACTTTTCAAGTTCAAGTTACAAAAAGTAATGTAACATACAGTAAAACCTCGTTTGTACATTCCTCAATTTTACGTTTTCCCGCTTTTTACACCAAAATATTTAGGTCCCATTTTTTTCCATACATTCTTATTCAAATATTCCCCCCAATTAACATTTTTCATGCCCGGTTTTACACTGAAAAATTTTCAAAACTCTTTCGATCTGTCAAAAGACAACGAGCAGCGCGCCGCCGCGTGAATGGAGAATAAAATCGAGGTAAATAAAAAAATGTGTAAATTATTGTCTTAAACCAAATTCAATGTAAGTGCAGTGTAACTGACCATTTTGTTTAAGAGTCTTATTTTGACATTTTACTAAACAGTGACATGTAGTTGACGCATGTTTAAGAAGAATAAATTCTTGTATTGTATTTGATAATAATTTAATAAACTGGGTAATTTTGTTGAACGGGATCATAATATACTTAAAACCTACATGTTCTCTAAAGCATTCGAATAAATCCTTAGCATGTGATGACAAAGTACAGTGTTTTTATTAAATTACAAGTTTAAAAAGTTGAAATTATATTTATTTCTTTATAAAATCACTTTGTAAAGCCCCTGAGGTTTTATATTACAAAAATGGCGCTATATAAGTTATCCATAATAAATTAATTAAGTCGGAAGTTTGCTAATATTTTTAGTTAATTTTATTACTATTACAATATTTGAGTTTGTCCAAATGTTTGTAGACCTGGTCCAAGAAAAAGTTTAAAAATTAGAAAATGGTTTTAAGGCGTTGCCTAGTATGTGAAATAATTCAGTCAAATAAATCTCTTCACAACAATAAAGGTTTCAGCTCTTTAACTTCACTTAAATCAATAAATGAAATAATTGAAGAAATATGAATGTTCAAACATAGGCAAAATGGTTAATGTTACACAGTGTGTAAAGTGGCCACTTAAACCAGCCATTGCCAGGTCATAAGCCCTGTAAATGCCTAGACTTCCATATTCCCTTCTTTAAGGTATTCTCCATCCCTGTTGTAATTTTTTAATTTTATTACTATTTATTTATTTATTTATTAATGAAATCATACAGTCTTTATATAAAACAAGGGACAAAAGAACAATTAAAAAAAGTAAGACCAATTACAGATTTCACACTAATAAATGCAGGAGGAGAGGGGAAAAATAATTTAATTCTAAAAAAGTAAAAGTAAAAATATTACATAAAAAGTTCATAAAAAGGAGAAGACATTGTAAAGCTACTCTACTTTCCTCCCTCTCTCTCCGCTTCCATGAACATTTAAATTTAATTGTAAAAAATCACAACCAACAATAAATTATTCGATGCAGGTAGTAGATGTAGGTAAATATAAATTAAGAGTTGAAATCAAATGTTTAAAATTATAAGTAAAAGTTAAAATTAAAATGAAAAGTTTAAATTAATTTAAAATTAAGTGAAAAGTTTAAATTAAAAGTTAAAATTAAGAATTAAAATTAAATAGTTAAAATTGAAAGACAAAATTAAAAATCAAATTAAAAGTTAAAAGTCAAGCAGGAGATAAATTTAAAATGTCTTTAACTGATCTGATAAAAATATGGTATTTACAATGTAGTATGTCGATGTCACTAAAACTGTCATTATAGGTAATCTGTATTCTTCGTAGAGTGCTATTTTTTAAATAATTAGTCATTGAGTTAGGAATGTCGAAGAGTACAGATTGACGAGTTCTACGGACAGGGACTCGATATGAAATGCCTCTAACAATTTCTGGGCTATCAATTACGTTATTAACAATTTTGTATAGAAAGCTATGCCTACAATATAATATTATGCATGTACCAACATACATATTAAGTTAGTACTACATCATTTGGAAATTTATGTTAAAGAATGACTCGATTTATTTCATATGTAAATTATTTTGCGATAGCATAACGATAGTAACGATATAAGATACATAACGATAGTAAGATACTTGATTTGATGAATCTTTAGTATGTTTCGAGCTTGCCGACTACAAGTACTAGCAAAGTAGGATGGCAGATCACTTTGGCTTTAATGTAATTGTCTCCTTTTACCAACATTATATTTATAATACACCCACCACACCACCTCATCAATTACTAAGAATAACCAACCCCTGCATACCTAATTACAGTTACGTATAATATCGAGCCATGATCGCCGAAACATTGTAACCGACAAAAACTATATTTTACGAGAGAACACTTCTTTCTCTCAATTAATAAGGAATGCACTTTGCGAACCAAACTTTTCGACTGCTTTTTTTATTGAGATCAATTAATTCAAAACAAAACTTGGTTCTCAAAGTGTATTCCTTGACAATTGAGAAGAATAAATATTATCTCAAAATATATTGCTTCCGTCGGCTACAATGTTTTGGCGATCAAGGCTCGATATTATAGCCAATATCAATAAGAAATATATATTTTTTTTAATTGGTTAAATAAATAAATAGTACTCACGGATAAATAATTGCAGTTGCTGCGAGAACAGATAAGAAGGAAAACGGTAGAGAGATCAGGTTACATGAGAGAAGTAAAGATGCTCCACTGTAAACCCCTTCTTGAGCTTCCTGATAATATCTAGTTCGATATGGGATATCTAGAATTTTCAAAAAAATATTTTGCAAACATGCGCAGAAATAACAGATGTACATCAAAATTTTTAAACTGGAAAGGGAAACAATGATGTGATATTTAGTTGTAAATTATTATACACATAATATAGATGCTGGAAAGTAAAAAGGATTGTTGCGTAATTTGCAAAAAAAAATGTTTCAAATACATATTGTTTTGATCATAATTTATTGGTATTTGATTACTTATATAACCTTAGTATAAATAATTTATAGGAGTCATAACTTCTAAAGTTACATAGTAATCTATGTCTAATTTGGATTGAGGATCAACCATAATGGACAATGCGGAAGCTTAATCAGAAAATGTATCACAATGTCATGAGAAGATTAAGAAAAATAGAAATATCGCAACTCCATTTAGACTTGCATAGTTCTAAGTCCCTTGTATGTAATGCAGAAGTTGGAAGGATATTTTTTTATTCCTTCGAAATTTAGTATTAGCGGTGTATGCAAGAATATGTTAGGTACTGGGCATACCTCTAACAAAACTTATTTATGATCCTACCATCAACAGTGTTACTAGAATACATAATCTCATTGACATGATAAAAAAAAAACCTTTGTATTCTAAATTCATAAACTTACATGTTAGGACTGTGTTCACAATACTGATGAAATATGTACCAACCATACAGTTAAATAACAGGCCTCCTCTTGTGATAAATGTTCTTTGAAGATTCTGTAACAATTTGTTTCGTGTATATTATAAATATTATGTTCACACTTATATATATTGTCTGTCACTTGCCCTAGTGGTTAGCGAGTTACTTTACTATGCAAGAGGTTGACATGAAATATTTAGTTTACACTTCAACATTTCCTAGTCCCTCAGTAAAAATGGTCAACTTGCTTTCCAGAAACAAAAAAATATCTAACTTAAAATCGCACCTAAAACACCATTATATGAGTCGTCATGTCAGTCCAGTGAAACAATATAAAAATGATTATAATAATAAAAATACTTTGTAGTTTTATTCCACTTTTATTCAATAATTTTAAGTAATAAAAGTGGAATAAAACTATAAAGTATTTTTATTATTATAATTAAAATGCAGTTCCACCAAGAAATGTCAGTAGTAAAACTCAATCTCTTAAAAACAAAGTTATTTTATTATAATGAATAACCACAAAGTTAGTGCTTGAAATATAATTTTTATATTTTAAAAAATACACATCTATTTATCATCATCATCATTCCATGTGGTGCATAGAAAAACTAAATATAATAATGCGTAAAAAATACATTTGAAATTGTAAATGTTTTATGTCAGTTGTCGGTAATTGATACGAAACCTCGTGAATGCTAAACTAACATGCTAATGGTTTAGCCACCAAGTGAAAAAAATACAATTATTATTTTACTAAAGTGATAATATGTAAAATACCTACTTGTGAATCATTGTAGAACAGCCATAGAATGAAGAAAAATATTGGGAGGGATAATAATCTCAACACTATTTGTTTTATTCCAGACATTTTAAAACAAAATATTGAAGCGAGCATTCTCCTACAAAAACAAAATAGTGGTTTCAGATATTGATCATCAAATTATGTAATAATTCACAAAATTAATGGATGCTCACACATATAAAAGCCACACTACTTTAAGTTCGCTGGGTTTCCCATAGGCAAGTTGCATTTTGTTAGGATTGATTATTCTATGAGGATCATTCCCTCCACTTTGCATGATGGCGTGACCTTCAATTTTAAATTTGTCAACCAGAGCTGCTATTTGGTGGTTTGACTCTATGAATCTCTCTCTTGATCGCCGATCCACAGTAGAAAGGCAAACTGAAAATATTAACTCCTAACTTGATTATGGATATGATAACCAGGCATGTATTTCGTAAAAAGAGCGCATTTATTATTTATGTACATGTTGTCGCTAATTCAGATATTATTATTGTCATGTACAAGGCTATGGTACTCTGGAAAAATTACAGTTAATTATCTTGGAAATGTGAAGATTGATTATTGATTCTGATTAATTACTTAAATGCATTATTGAAAGATACGATTATAACGTTTTAATGTCAGTTATTTTGACAGATTTTATTTGAAATAGGTGCAGATACAGTAGTACTATTCATTATTTTCTTATACACGCCTATAGCTTATATTTTAACACAAAAATTTAATACTGGAAACACATTTCAAAACTGCAGTTGAATTTCACAAAATTAATCTTATTTATTTTAATGTAAAAATTGGAATGCTTTTCTAAGACAACTTTGCATAGAATTTACTTTTAATATATTTTTTTAAAAGTCCTGTCTGATGGGCATTATTGGATATTAAATACTTACGATAATACATCAATGGATTTTCTAGTTGAGGACATGGGAATCCGATACTTCCAAAGTAATCCAATAATGTTCTCGTTGGTCCTGCATAAACCACATCTCCGAGACAAAGGTAAACCACCCTGTCTAGGAATGGGAACACATCTGAAATCAACCAAATTTATTGTGTTAGTTATTAATAATGTACCAAATAGTCCATATACATTTTAATGTAGCGACAACAGCAAAGCCTAAAGTAAGCACAGTTTATATATGGGAATCGGAATACTGTTGTTACCTGATCTTGGTTTTTCCATAGTTAGTATGATAGCTGCTCCGTATTTCTTTGCTGCATTTGATAAAATCGATACAACTAAATATGTGTTCAAGGGATCTAGATCCCATGTAGGTTCATCCAAAAGTAAAATAACTGGAAAATAAAATGAGTTATTAAATTGGTTTGAAAGAGGTTTTCTTTTAAAAAAACAAAAAAATTAACGCGCTCGAGTTACCAGTAAAAGAATTTAAGTGTGTATTAGAAACTACATATTTATAATTATATTCAGATTATATCAGAGGTTATTATGCATAACATGCTATTTTCAAATAATCTGCCAGATACTGTATTGTAATATTTACCAGGATCTTTAACTAGCTGCACTCCGATCATTAGCCTTCGGTATTCGCTTTTGGTCAAATTTTCAACACACTTGTTAGATACCTAAAAACATGCTTATTTTGAAAAAAAAGAACCTTAAAATGATTGTTTTTTTAACTAAGTATAAATTATAAGTCTAACTGCCAAACTGACCTGAGAAAGTGCTAGATCAGCCATAACTTGTTTAAGCTTCGATGACTTTAGGTATCCGCTCATCTAAAATATACACACGATAAAGAGTTTTTAAAATTTGTTCACGCATTTACATATGAAAATTCCATATAATATAGATACATTTTTTATTTATATCTTTCAACATCATCATGGCTTTTACATTTTTACAGAAATAAACAAGTTATGTCGATAAAATAGTAAAATTAATACACAGGGATGGAAATTACAATAGAAACTGAAATGTTGGTGTAAATAATTTATTGTACACTTTTAAGTTCCTAGAATTCCTCTCGTCCGTGCGCTTTGTAGCTGCAAGACGATTGGTTAGCTTCAGTATGTAAATGTTATCAAATACCTAAACTTTGCAAAAGGGGTCTAGAATTTCTACCGTCCATGTGCTCGGTAGCTGCAAGAAGTGCTGGGATATTTATTTATTGTACAGCGCCCTTGGGGGATTTTCACAAAAATGGCGCTATATAAATTATAAAACTATAATAATAATAATAACAGTAAAATCCCGTTTCTATTTCAGAAATCAAAAAGAAACATCAATCACAAAGACTATCGTAGAATGATATTACATTATTATTTTTAATAACTTATTTAGTATTTTTAATAACTTACGTTTACCACTGTGTAGTTGAGAGTCTGTTGGACTGTCAAACCCGGGATGAAGTCACAAGTGTGCTGGACATACCCGCAGGAGCTGCGGAACTGGGACATGCTCAAGGGAGAGCCATTTAACAGGACCTGACCTCGCGCCGACACCCGCCGAGATATCACATCCAGAAGGGCTCTTTTGCCACTCCCTAGAAATAATATTCTCGTTGATTTATTTTATTTCTTGGAAAAAGGAGTGCGAATAAAATAGTTTTTTTTTTTTTTTTCTACCAAATGAGCCAAAACATTTTTTTTTCGAGTTACTTTGTTTTTTTTATTATTTACATTATTGAAACCCTGCTTTCATTGTTTACCCAAATATTTCAGTGATTAAGTTCAGTGTTTGTAATTTTTTATTTATTTAATCCTATCAAACTAAGACAAAAAAAAAACATGTATCATATTATCATCGCTACGATTTTTTAAAGTTTTGTAATTTTCTCCGCGCGTGACTCACTAGTTCTCTTCGGTGAGTTGTTCTGATTGGCGAGTGGCTTCCCGGAAGCCGGAAATCTATCACAATACTACTATATATACTTGGTTATACTATATCTTTGGTTGATTTAGACGAACCTTTGACGTCATTTCAAGTAGTTAATTTTTATAAATTTTTTCGTACATTTTAGAGAAACTTCGGCGAACAATTAAATACATGTAAACGTCGTTTTGCGTCGGTTCGATTTACGCCGATTTACAATTACGCCGGTTGGTGCTGACGTGGGATTCGCCAGTTCGGCTGGTACCAGACGTCAGTAGGCGCTGCGATTCTAATAGCAGACACACTTTTACCCGTTGTTTTATTCTATTATCGTGTATGCGAGAAACTTATTGTGTGTGTAAAATTGTTTCCGAGTTAGTTTTCATTTTGATTTTAAGAAAATTAAAAGGGTATGATTATATTTTTTATTGTATTTTTATTGAAAATAAAAGAATATTCAAATATGTTTAATTTATGCTATCAACAATCAAAACAAATGAAATTGGATGCTCTTTTCAAAAAAGTGTGAGAATTTAATTTCGTACCAACGAACTGGTGAGTTAGTATTTATTATAAGAAAAAAACATTATTTCTATTAAGATATTATTATTTATTTTGTGAACGAATTGAAACTGTATTGATGAAATACATTTATAATTTATTTAGAATATTTTAGATTGTTAGATTGATCTTAGAATTTTGACAGGGAACCTAATCTTATATCTTCCATTAAACAAGAAGACATATTAGCATATTTAAAAACATATTTAGAACAAAGAAAATTTAAAAAAATAAAATATTTAAAAAAAACAAATAGTTGCTTACTTCTGCAGGGGAGAAGTGAGGGGAGCCCGGCGCAGTATCAGACTCACCCTTTTCCCTCCTCGTTTCTCCCCTGTAAGCAACCATTTGCTATTTTTCATATTTTATTTTTTTAAATTTTATTTATTCTAAAAAATATTTTACTGTGCCAATATGTCTTCTTGGTCATGCTGATCATCGTGGTTTCGGATGTGACAGGATTTAATAACACCCTGTATATTATGATATTTCTACTATTAAGAATCGCAGCAAAATTCAGACGAACGCAGGAGCAACCTGTGTATATTTCATTACCATATCATTAGCAACTAACAAAGCAATAGTAGTCTTCGCCAAGATCATAAGCGCGTTTGAGCTCGAGAGAGACAGAAATTATTTTCATAATGCGTATGCCGTGCTATGCCATACCATAATCACAGATACTACACAATGCATTTCTCCCCTGCAGAAGTAAGCAACCATTTGTTTTTTTAAATATTTAATTTTTGTAAATTTTATTCGTTCTAAACATTTATTTTAATGTGCCAATATGTATTCTTGCTCGTACTGATTATCGTGGTTTCGGAAGTGACAGGGTTTAAATAACATCCTGTATTTGTATTCATTTTACGCCGGTGTCTCTCGGGAAGGAACCCCGGCGTAAAACGACGTATACCTGTATTTTAATTTTCACTATGTGTAAGAAAACATTTTTTATATCTAATTTCCCGCAGTGATATTCCTCATTTTGGGAGACAATTTCGAGGAGTCGTAAATAACTCACTATCAGAAAATGATAATCAAGTTTCGGTAAAGTAGGGTTCGAACCTCGGACCTCTGATCCGTGAATCCGCGACAATGGCCACGCCCGCGGGACCACAACCCGATGACAAGCAAGAAAATAAATACGAGGATTTGCGTTCTTGCATCATCGCATACTCTTATTTTTCAATTTTGGGGCAATTGTGAAGTCATAAACCGTGGAATCCAGTTGTAGTGAGCATTGATCGAACTTCAGTTCTCTGATCTTTGAGTTCGCTACACCACCAATGTCTTAAAAAAACTATTTTAAAATAAAAATTTGAGTTGCACCAAAGTACTCATTGTTTTTTTTTTAAATGAAATATTTGCGTTCTTATGATTTACCCATAGAATTAAGAATAATCCAGAAACCGCATACGTACATCAAACAGAAGGCGACTAAACTACTCATAAATGAGTAGGTTTACGTTTTGACACGTTAGTTTCTTTGTAGACGTCGCTCAGTACGCAACTCCTGATTTGAATTCAACTATGCCGTGTTGTGTCCTTTTAAAATGTAGAAATACTGCTAGGATCTTAAAGAAACAGGATGGTATCACATTTCATGTGTAATTAGCAAACGAATGTTTAAGTAGCAAATGCATTACTTAAAAATTGAATAATTTTTCCATCTGTCAGATTGTCGAAGAAACAAAATGGAAATTTCGTCAGTGTTGCCAGGGTAGTAAATTTTTTTACCCTACGTTGCTCATCTAATAAGATAAATAATGAAAATTGGACCTCGATTAAACAACTCTGTGGTAGATATTTGACCGACATTATCTTCAAAACATCATATATTATTTAACATGATATAAAAATATCCGTTTTATGTAAAACAAAATTTGTTTTACATTTTAAGCTTAAAGTTCATTAATTCAATTACTCTTATTAAATGACCCTTTACTTATCTACTCTGTTGTGTCAATCAATATTTCCGCGTGCACAATTGAATTTTAGAGAAATTAACAGATTGCTTTTTTTTTACCTTACATTTGTGTTATGATTTTTTCCCATCGTGCAACATTACGCGGCGACATCACGAATGCGCGCAGCGAATGTGGGGCATAGTGGGGGGATTATTGGACACAGTCCTATGTTTTCAAATATGATTCTACGCTCCTTCTGGACTATTCTTAATTCTATGGATATACCCAAATAATCCGATTTTGGGGGCATTTTCAACGAGTTGTAAATAACTCACTATTATAAAATTGGAATCGAGCTGGGGTAGAGTGGGGTTCGAACCTCAAACTTCTGATCCGTGAGTCCGCAACACTAGTCACGGGACCACAATCCGATTCGACTTACTTGTATATAAAAAAATCTGTAAATACTGGTGGATTTTTTAAAGCTGGCCCGTTCGCAATACTAACACAAACGCATTGTGTAGTATCTGTGATTAGCCCATGGTATGACATCGCACGGTATACGAATTATGAAAATTATTTCTGTCTCTCTCGAGCTTAAATGTGCGTATGAGCGTGGCAAAGACTACTATTGCTTTGTTATTTGCCAATGATATGGTAATGAAATAAACACAAGTTGCTCCTGCGTTTGTCTGAATTTTGCTGCGATTCTTAATAGTGAAAATATCATAATATACATATATTCAATGTTTAGCTATGGATTAAAAACACTGGTGTATAAATATATTTTTCATTTAATCTAATCATATATTGGTCGATTATCTAGTGCTGGTGCGTTCGCAAAACTTAGACAAACACATGTTTAATGTACAGAATATTGATTTAAAAAACTTTCATATTCAATTTGAATCAAGTGTGCTATGTTTTTTTCAAAAATTCCTTTTGGATTAGAGCAAAAAAAAAAACTGTAGAAAATGGTGGAAAAAAACTAGCCTTTTTATTTAAGTTAGTCAAAAATGATGAACACAAAATATTATTGTAAATAAAAAATTAACTTGTGTAAAAATATATTAAGATACTTATTACATTTTCTTAACCCATTGATTTTTTTCATATGCAACACGAATTTTAAAAAAAGATAGCACATTTGGTTAAAATTGAATGAAACCTTTTTAAAATCGACATTCTGTAGATTTTAAATGTTTGTGTTTATTTTGCGAACGCGCCAGCTCTAATTAATCAACCAGTACTATGGCCAGCATATTGTACAGGTACTTGATGATTTATCTTACAATATATATTGTTAAAGATAATGACATAAAAACGTAAACGAAAAAGAAAAATATTTTATAAAGTTTATATTTGAAGCACTAACTTTGTGGTTATTCATTATGATAAAATAAATATAACAACTTTATTTTAACCACGATTTTTTCTTCTTTTTTTTCCCATCGACCAGTTTCAAAGCAAACAAGCTTCTTCGTCAAGGTTTACGTTACGTACGGAAAAAAAATAGTGGTTAAAAACAAAGTTGTTGCCAGTGGGCCTGCTGTGGGGCAACTCTGTAAAAAAATGTTACCTTTTGAACCCAAAATGGCGACCACCTCTCCACTGTGCACCGTAAGAGATACATCCTTCAGGATGACTCCTGTCTTGATATTCCCCGTCAGGCGCTGTGTGCAGCTTCCAGGCTCCACCTGTTGGAAGTATAATATGTTTCCATTTCCATATGTTTGGCTTATATCAAAGATATTCATAAAGATATTGGGTCTTTCTCATAAACTTGGCGTTAAGTTACACTTTAGTATAGTGATATAATGTGGATGGGAATACCATCCTTATTATGGTGATAGAATAAGGATGGTATTTCCATCCAAATTATACCACTATACTTAGGTGTAACTCTACGCCGAGTTTACATGAAACGCGTAAGTAAACTAACCAAATAATTAAAACATCTAAACATTGACCAGATTGTAAAATCGCAAGCTGTGAAAAATAACTCTTTAGACTACATAATGTTCGTGAGAAGGCAACTTCTCTTCATGTTATTTGTTACTAACTAACTACTAATACATATGTTCGTTGTTTTTCGCCGCTATTAATTTGGTAACTGCTACTAAATTATATTGTTAACTGTTGCTATCAGCAACAATAAAAAATTAGGTAATAATATTATGAGGTGTTATGGAAATAAAGGATTTAATGTAAGGAGTAAGTAAATATGATATATCAGTAATAAAATATTATTAATAATGGTCCGACCCCTCAGTATGTCATGCCTTCGTTTCATAAAGTCGTTCGTATTTCACTCTAATGCGATCAAAATCGTAATTCGCCTTCTTTTCCGCTACATGCAAACGTGATTCTCGTGCTCTGATAATATTACCAACTGCAAAAATCGCTGATAATTGGTATCTGCAATATTGCTACATAGTCCTCACTCAATAATACTTAAATTCAAATATATCTATTAAAAATAATCCATATACAGTAGAGTTCCGCTAATCCCCACACGCGCAATCCGAACATGTCCCGGAACGAAATAATTAGTTTTATTATGTGACAAAACTACGCATTTCTTAAGGAATTAATGCTTAAAGGGGTGAAAATAAGTGCATGTCGTCAAATCAATTCAAAAACAAATTAAAGATTCATTGAATACAGTAAACTTTTTTATTTAATACTTAGGTTTAACAGCGCATTACGTACAGTACACTGTAACTAGGGTAGCAAAACTGTAAAAACGTTAATTTAAAAATTATATTATGTACTACATACATAATACTTGTTACAAGACATAAACTCGGTGATTGTCTTTTGACGCAGTAAAGAGAGTCTATTTGACGACGCAAAGTTTCGCCACCGTTTCATAAACATTATATCGGCAGGTGTAGCAGTGGCCTGTTGTTCTAGGTATTTATTGCAAGTACTGTAATAACTGTTAGCCGTGAACTGTATTAGTGTATTATTACATCGATAAAAAAGGTAGTCTGTTCCGAAAACGTATATCTACATACCACACACCACTATTATAACACAAGAGACTCGTTCTTTCGCTTCCAACCGCGTTCTCACGGTTATTTCGGCTAATCCGAACTAAGTCCGGTCCCAATTAATTCGGATTATCGGGAATGTACTGTACTAACAATACTTGACATTTTATTGCATTTTACTAATGCCATTGAAATTTCATGTACACCTAGATGTACCCACCAACGTAATTTTCGTTTTTGTTTTCAAAACTTGGCAATGAGAACATAACTATTTCAGCGTACATTTTTGCGTTTTTTTGTAAAATAACGGTCCCAATTACGGTGGTGAATTACAGGGCATTACAGCCCATCACACCCAGACTTGAAAACCACATTTGATTTCTGTGATATCACCGGGAATCAAACCCGGAACCTTCCGAGTGTGAAGCATTACACCACGGAGGCCGCCCTTTTCTGTACTTCATTCATCGCTAAATTCGTGCGACGCGACGCCGATGCGTGACGTCACGATCTCATCTACATACTACCTACTAATGGTATTAAATTTATCTTCGGAAGCTTCTCTCCGTTGAACGCAGTTATGCAGAAAGCAGCAAGTCCACAATTTTGAAAAAATAAGATATATATGTTTTTGGGTGCAGTAAGGACAATTATATGTCCTGCTAAAAACAGTCAGACCGCTTTCATACAAAAAATTGTTTTAATCACCGTCTGAAAATGGTTTCCATCACAAAAACGGCATTTCTCAATTTGTAAAAATCACCCACAGCACTAGAAAATCTTGACGAATTTTAAAAATCATTAAAACTAGTCAAATACATGGTTAAATTCTGGCTTGTAATGTAAAATTTTGTTAAATACATTCCTTGTTTATCATTTGTTATAGTCAAAAACATTCCATCTGTTGTGTAGATTTGATTATTAACTGTTTTCACAAACGTGCTATTATCTCAGTTTCACTGTTTTTTGGCTGGCTGCTTTCTGCATAACAACGTTCCGTTCTTATTGCCATTGTCAAATGAAAACGATAAATCCACATAAACAAAAACCTGAAATGCGTACGAACGCAATATGAGTAATAATATTATAATATTAAATACCATAATTAAATTTAAACGCAGTCTTACTTTTCTACATACAAACGTAGTCTCGTATTTTCCCCCTGGATTATGGCACTACAGCAAAGATTTTTTTTACACACTATAGATATTTACCATTTGGGTGTCTCTATCATTTTACAGTTTTGATAGATTGTTTACTGTGAAAACTAGGGCCATCCAAAAACCCTTATAGCGCCTAGTTTTATGTAAACAGAAAAAATAATAAATAATGTTTGCATTTATTTGTTTATAAATTTGTATAAACCACTTTTTTTTTTTTAAATTACACTTCGACCGGTTTCGAGGTTACTACCTCATCGTCAGGAATTTAACTAACTTAACGTGAATTTAACTTAACGTTAGTTAAATTCCTGACGATGAGGTAGTAACCTCGAAACCGGTCGAAGTGTAATTTAAAAAAAATATAAAAAAATTAAGTGGTTTATACAAATTTATAAACAAATAAATGTAAAATGTCATACCACAAAGTGAAAAATGTTTTTGATAACAATAATATAAATAATGTTTGTTTCAAATCTGTACAACATTGCTTTCGTACAAAATGAACTATTTCCAGAAATTGAAAATAAATAAAATAATTATGTTATTTTGCCAAGTGTGTAATAATTAACAAAAAATAATTATCAATCCTAATAATTTGAAATATCACTATGAATATTTTAGTGTATCTGCCATTTTATTATTGTCGATTTTTGATATCGCACCGTGTCACGTACGTGAAGTCAACCCGGTCAAAGTTTCAGGGCCGCGATTATGAACGGCTATCTTTATTGGTATATACGGAGACGGAATTAACTAACTCATTTCGATATTTATGTACGAAAGTGTGTATATTTGTACGAAAATTCAAAGTATATTCGCCGGTAACCGGTAATTGAACATGTTTAGAAAAAAAAAATGTACACATATTATATTTTTCATATAGAAAACTTATTTTTACTTTGTAGATAAAATTTAAGATAAATTTGAACTTCCCATCAGAATACGTACCCAGGGCCCCGATTACAATGGGAAGTTAACAGAGTTATATTCGACTGTCTATAAAGAAAAATCGAAATTTGCGAACGAAATGAGTTTTTTTGCATGAACATATAAAGTATCTTCATCGGTAACCTATAATTGAACATGTTTAAAAGAAAAAAATGTATGCATATTCTGCTTTTCATACAGAAAACTTAATTTCACTTTGTAGATAAAATTGAAGATAAATATTAACTTCCCATTGTAATCGTGGCCCAGGGTTCGTCCTTACAATAGACTTGAACGCGCGGTTTACTGAAAACGAAAACCTCAAGCAGTTCATCACAAATTCTGACAGATTCTATTAGGTTTGTAAATAATTTACCATTCATTTTAAACATGTAGATACTTACCTACATATCTATCAAACATCAACACAGAAATTTATTATATACCTGTCAATGTTTATAATTTAATCAAAAGCATAATTTTCTTACCTGCCCAGAGTGAAAAATATTACAAAGTTCTAGTGTGTAATCGCTTCCGATCATGTTTTCAACGATCTCTGTTATCGGCCGCTATGCTGAGTCAAGTCTGACAATAATCGGCAACCCGAGGAGTCTCGAGGACGATGAGCGAAGTGAGGTGGGAAACGGTGGGCTGAGATTGACACAACTGCTATCAAATGTACCTATATTTTGGTTTGTTGATATGTCAGCCGTCTTGTTGCTCACGGTACACGGTACACGGCACGCACGACGCACGACACTAACACCATCGGGCACCGGGCACGGTACTGATGTGTCGCTCGCGACTCGCGACTCGCTGGGAGAGAAGAGAGAACAAACAATGGCTGGGAACGAGAGCCACCTCCACCGCCCAAACTGTAAATTGCCGTAACTTGGCTTTACGTTCATGAATAACTAATCGACGGACGTTACGCGCTCCTTTTTTTACAAGAAATCTACCTATCAAGGCCCGACAAACTCTTTTATTTTTTTGCGATTTTCCTGTAGTAGGTATTATAATTCGTTAAGAACGTTGACAAAATTCGTTTGAATTTTGAATATCCAGTTGATTTTATAAATACTTCTCGTTGAGTTTTACATTTATTTACATTATTTATATCATAAATTCGTTACCTATACAAGTACTATATACGTATAGTAGCTGTCTGCATTTTGGTAGATTTAAGAAATACGTTGCTTTTTGTGCTATGTATCTATCATTGCATGAGTACCTGTAAATCAAATTTTTACAAGAAGATACATTTACTTTTCATGACTATTGTGTTGTGTTTTAATTAACATTTGATATTGTTTCCACGAAAAAACAAAATTATTGTACTTGCATTCGTTTTAGATAATCCTTAAGTTTTTCCTTTATCGTTTTTCTGATTAATTTATACTTTGTGCTGGTTGGGTATTGCACCGCCTGCCGAATCAAGCTGTAATAAAATAATATTTTTATCAGTACCCATATCTTTTGGCATTTTTTGTAAAGCTACATAAACAAATCTGTTATTTCCATCAGGTCGTAGGCGCGAGTTCAGTGAAATTAAAAAAATATTGGTCTTTCAAAACGACACCCGCATTTCCACCTCCATACATCACATTCCATGCATATTGCGACGATCTTTTGTCCCTTTCGTATTAATGGATACGATTCACGTATAAAAGAGACTACCGCGTATCTCAGGTATTCGCGGATTGTGTTACAAAGCGGAACCTATGATCGGTTCGAGGGCGTTTGTTTCATTTAACTCTCCGCGTGAAACAGAGAAAGCGATATCGAGGCAGTGTATTCCTCGATGTATGTTCAACAGTTGTCGGGGCCGCGGCCGGCTAGAAGTATACCGAGTACCGGCTGTACCCAGTGTAGACTTTAGAGGTAGAGATGAGGTCGATCGCTTCACGTTCACGCTGAAACCAGCGACGCGCCTGGGCTGTAGCTACCAGCGACTGCTGTCAAGCGCAGGCTCGCCTAACCAAGTTTCGGATGAATTTTACAATAAAAATAACATTCTTTTCATAAAAAGTGTTAAGTATCTCTCGATGTTTAAGTGAAGATATTGAATCCTGGTGTGCGTCTTTCAAAAATATTTGGTCATAACACCAGAGTGCTTAACTTTTCAGTGATTTAGTTTGTGATTTATTGTGAGCGGTGTCATGTCGTGCGGTCGCTCTTTTGTAAGTATCTCTTTCTGGAACTGCGCTTTCTGTCCATTGTTTAAAACCCAATATGTTACTGAATTATTTATGGCAATATTATTAACACGTAGGACAACTATTGTCGTTTCTTTTATCCGTGCATGTAATATCTCATAAAGGTTTCCGCTATCGAATCATGGGTGTAGAAGTCACCACATACCTTTCAAGTGATTCTTACAAGGAAGGTTTTATGTTCAGAGGTACAAATTCGTGGAAAATATATAGATAGTTATGCATATATTGTACCTGCCTTCTATATTGTTTAGTGCATCTTTTCTCAATCTGTTTTGTATCGTGAATCGCAACCTCCTGAAAAGGCTATAGAAAAACTTTTCAATTATTCATCGGTGAATAATTGGCTTACATATATCAAATAATACTATGTTTATTTATTATACCCATAACTTAAAACTCATTATTTAATAATATGATTTTTTGTGCGGGTACGCGTATTTTACAAAATGCTACTTCGATCCTCCTATAGGTGCTCGCGACCCCCAATGTGAGATGCGATGCCTTAAGTAAAAATAAATAGATAATATTTTCTGAATTAGATATTCTAGATAGTAAATTTTTAAATATTAATTTATCCTAGGATCGCGATCTCAGATGATCAAATAATGAATGTAGGTGTTACCACTCAGAAGGCTACAAGGAAACTCATCATGAAGTAAAAAGACACCCATCGTAAAAACGAATGGAATGTGAACTTTAAAGACGACACATTAAATTACCTAATTTATTCGATTTCGATATTTTTGTAAAAAAAAACACATCACTCTACTTTAAAAAAATCACAACTAAATTTGGATGATTTTTCCAATTTTCGTCATATTTCTAATCTTCCCCGCTTATCAAAAATACTAGAAAAATTAGTTTCTCGTGGGTGCCTTAATTATATCGAGCATAATTCTCCAGTTTCGGTAAGGCATTCGGCATACCGACGTTTTCATTCCACGGAGAATGAAGATATAAGAGTACCGTCTGACATTATAACGGCGGTAGATTCTGGTCATCTTGTGTTGTTGGCTTTTTTGGACATGAGTGCTGCATTTGATACTGTAGACCATAATCTTTTTCTTGAACGCCTGGAGAAAATTTATGGTATCTGTGATTAGGCATATATGTGGTTCAGTTCATATCTTCATGAAATAAAATATGCAGTTGTGGTCCAGGGTGAAAGCTCGCCCAACTTTCAAGCGTCTACGGGAGTGCCTCAAGGCTTAGTACTCGGACCACTCCTCCATCTCCCAGAAACTAAAGATATAGAGAACATTGTCAAAGGATATGGACGATACACATATTTATTACTTTTATTGTAAACCAGGCGAGAGGAGTGTGTTCGTTGACTTAAACGATTGATGCATCAAGAAAATAGGAAACTAGATGACTGAAAATAGACTAACATTAAACCCATCTAAAACGGAACAACTATGGATGGCTTCGGGCAGACGACAGAATTTAATTCAGGATACGGAACTACACGGTCCAAAGAATATTTTCTTCATTAATTTTGACTCCTCTCTTGATGCTCATATTGGTGGGACGATAAGTTCATGCTTCAACCAGCTGAAACAAAGCAAATGCATACACAAAAAATTGCCGGATAAGGCCGTCAATTAATAAATAATGCTTTTGTAGTGTCTAGAGTCGATTATTGTAATGATATCTACGCAGGTCACAATAAACTGACTAGCATATAGTTTGTATAAAATGCAGCAGCAAAACTTATTTTTAGAATCTCTAAGTTCAGTAATATCACTCCGCTGCTTTGGGAATTACACCGGCTACATTTTTCACAGAAGGTGGAATACAAATTCTGTTGGCTGATGTATTAGTCACTGCACAACTCTGCTCCGATCCAAAAGAACTATGCATTTCAGATGAACTAGCTGACACACGTATTATGCTTAGATCAGCTACACCTACGGCAATAGGAAAAGTTATTATACCTTATTTTTTACGCAACCAGCGCATTAAATTCGATGAACGCGCAACAGCGGAGCAGGCCTTACGGCATGGAACGCTCTTCCAGCAGATGTGCGAAACTGTGAGATAACTGATTGCCCCCCTGTTCTCTTAAATAAATCCGTAGCATGTGAAGGCAAAATAATTTGTTTTACTTGAATTATAAAATTTAAGTTCAAATTAAATTTATATTCATAGAATCACTTTGTAAAAGTCCTCGAGGCATTATATCACAAAAATGGCGCTATCTAAGTTATCTATAATAATAATAATTTGTAAGCTGGAAGATATTGCTTTTAGCAATAAGTCCGCCAAAGTATTTATTCTTTGTAAATTAATTTTTAAATAAATAATGGAACTTTAGAAACGCATTCGAAATGTTTTGAGTACATTCAAATCTTTTTGGGCTTATATTAAAATATAACCCTCTTTGGTTTCTATCCAAATAGTCTGATATTTAAATAGAGACGAATAAAATATTACTGGTAACCCAACTGAGTTGAAGGAATTTTTGGGAAATATGGAAATCTAGACACTGTTACATTCATTACTCAGCCTAACGCGTCGTGGTGCAGTTGATTAGACGGCCAACTGAGAAACAGGCGTCGCGGGTTGGAAGAAAAAACTCCAAGAAAGGTTTTTTCTCAATTGGTCTGGGTGCTGTAGTGTATATTTAATTACCTCCTTCCATATCGCCTCTTTCCTACCTGCTGACATGCCTTTAAGGAAATACTTGGCTGGTTAGTCCTTTAAAAAAAAAAAAAAATGTTTGCGATTTCCACAGATGGGATTTTTATTGAATTCTTTTTTCTTACTTTATTTATTTAATGGTAGGCAAACGCACTAGCACACCGGTACGCCAGTAAACCATGAAGCTGATCAATCGTCTACTATCTCTTCACTCTACCCCGATTTTACTGTCTCGTGTAGATTTGCGCAATCGTTGTCAAATCCGGCCGTATTTTGCTCTTGCGCCTAGCACCTATTAGAAACAACAACAAGAGAGGATAGAATGCCACTTTATACACAGATCTCGCTTCCTCTAAACTCCACGACGATTATTCTGACTCTTGTCCGTCTTCGAGTATTTGTCGAAAACCTGTAAGTCCCAAATTTATTTTTGTTCAGGGGAGAGTGAAAACAGTTTTTACTTCAGTAACGAATGGTAATGAAGTTTTTCTTTCGAAATAATAGGGGCTTGAATAAGATGCCGCTGTTTCCCGACAGATGATGCTTTATTATTTTTTTACACCGGGCAATACTACAGCCAACTTCATCATTTGCGGGACATTTTACTACGTTACTTTTTTTTATTGCCACCAAAGCTCATAGAATTATTGTGGAGACTTACGGAAACCATTCTCTGTCGGGAACAACATTGATTTTGATGTTGAAGATAAAGAACTCTCTGACGCGCCGAAAAAGTTTGAAGACGAATAATAGGAAGCATTACTCGATGAAAACCCACGTCGTACGCGAAACGAATTTGCAGAATCATTAGGAGTTGATCGCACAACAGTTGCCATACGTTTAAAAGCATTAGGAATGATTCGAAAGCAAGCGAATTGGGTGCCATACGACTTGAAGCCGAGAGACGTCGAATAAAAGCAGCCAGAACTTATTTTAGTCTCCAATATTAAAATTAATTAAACACTGTACGAATACATAAGTTTTACACACAGCCTAACAGAAAACGCCAAAATATCATTTTTGATCATTTGTTGACTCACGAGCATTACAAGTTTGAGTGACAACATATTTTTCGGTCTTCCTCGTTTTTTGCATCCATCAACAATGGCTTCGTTAATCCTTTTACCCATTCTATCGCTGTCCATTTGCTCCACTTGTCCAAACCCACTTGAATATAATGTAAATATTTTTTTTTCTTTAAGATATAATAAACACTTACTGTATAGACAATTTATTATGTTACATGAATTTTCTCTTGAACTGTCATTTTTTCTCTCAGATACATTATTATTCGACAGCAGAAGCTTCCGTTATCTTTTAAGTACCTATATTTTTGAGATGTTTAAAATACGTTCTTCAAGATACGACTTACATACTTGTTCAACACTCGTATAAATGCAACAGATGTTCAGTGGGTTTCGTATTAGTAAACATACATTATTACATAGTAATTGTAAGTAATAAATTACGAGGAATGAGAGTTTTCTCGTTGCCAAACTGTTATCCACTATCTACTCTAGGGAGAATAATGTTACCGAGCCTAGCTTTTGTATGAAAAGCGATATTTTATATGAGATGATTTCTCATCGTGCATCTATTTATATCTGTATTCTTGATTTGGATACGAGAGTAAATAAATTAAAGTTAAATATTAATTAAATGATTATAGTATCATTAAATATATAACACAAGATTCACCAGTGTCAATGGATTAATTCTCTTTAACAAACTTTAAAATAATGTGGAGAAATAACTCTAGATCTTTATATTCCAAATACATAATAAAATAAATAATTAAATATAACATTCTTCCAGTGGCAATATTTTGAACACCGCAATGGTTTAATACTTGCAAAAGAGAAGCGTCTGCTAAGAACTTCCTATTTCATTTCCTTATTTTCAAATCTCCGTATCCGTATCAAGGAAGAATAGTGCTGCGTGTGAAATAGAACCAGAACCTGAACGAGCGTTTTCCACTCGGTGGCTATTCTCAGGTAAAAAATATTTAAAGGGAAAACGAAGCGGAAATGACTCCGCCTAATAAAGCGGTGGTTGGCCGGTTCATACTTTAGGTTTCTGGTTCGATTCCTGAGAAGGTCGACATGAAATATTGATTTCAAAGTTCGTTTTACACCGTAGTATTTCATCGTTCCTGGACTTGCGCCTAAAGCGTAAGACTGATCTGCTTACCTTCGTGTAACAGACGATCAATATGAATATGAATATTTTACTAATAAATATTACATAGGTAGATTTGTATTCCTATATTATAATTATCGTATTTAACCGAGAACCTGTTGTACATAATGAAATTGATGGTGATAAGTATTCAAAAGATTCTCTTTTTGTATGATTTCTTCCAGTTTTAGTTTTCATTTGCTTATACCGTGGCTTACTAGCTGCTCCTGGATTTAATAAACGTAAGATCGGGAATATTAATATAAAACTAGGCCGAAGAGTTACTAACGTCTTCTGATAAAATATCATTAATATTTAAAGCATTAACTTTGTGGTCAAACATTTTACTAAATGTTATTAAATATTTGTACATAACCACTTACCGACTTTTCTATGTCTACCGGTTTCGAGACGCGCCCGTCTCTTCGTCAGGACACCAATTAAAACAACTTGCAAACCAAAACGCAAAACCCACCATACACCTTTACCATAGTTGTTGCACAAAAATATAAAACCAACACGACATGCATTTTAATAAGCATATGAACCCATAAGGACAAACATGCACTGATTAAATTATGAAAATATTCTATGTTGTTTGAGAAATAGTTTAAAAAAGTAGAGGGGATTGAGGGAGGGGGTGAGCTTAAAAGGTTTAAAAGGGTGACCATTACAGTGGAACATCGTATAAAGGACTATATTGGAAGTTTGTTTGATTATTGATCAAAGGAACATTATTTTTTAAAGCTTTCCTAATGTGAAATATTTCTATATTATTGACTTTTACCCCTTTATTATTTGTATGTAAGATTTTTAACTCCTGTATTTTTATTAAAGTCATGATTTAAATTGATCAGGTGATTTGCGAATTCAGATAAATTATTTTTGTGAAGACATGTTCTTTAAAACGGATATCAAAATTTCTCGATGTTCTTGCAACGTAAACTAAGGGACAAGAATTGCATTTCAATTGGTAAACACCTGTATTATTCAATAAACTATTTTTATCTTTATTATTTAGCTATAATTTACCAATATTGTTATTTGTATATATTTTTGTGCAACAACTATGGTGAAGATGTATAGTGGGTTTTGCATGTTAGTTTGCATGTTGGTTTAAATGGTGTCTTGACGAAGAGACGGGTACGTCACGAAACCGGTATACATAGAGAAGTCGGTAAGTGGTTATATACAAATATTAGTAACGGCTAAAAGGATCTACGATGCGAATGTTGATGGATGCAGAAAACGAGGAAGACCGAGAAAGACATAGCACGATCAAGTCCATCAAATACTTGAAGATGGACATGTCAAAAGTAGGAATAATCGGCGTGCGTGCATGAGAAGATGTATGAATGTAGAGGAAGCGAGGTCTGTATGCCAAGATAGAGTGATATGGCGTTCTATTCTCTCTGCCTACCCCTACGGGAAAATTGCGTGATGGTTTGTTTGTTTGTTTGTTTTAATAACATTTATTAAGGTCTTCGATCAAAAAGTAATTTTTTTACTGATTATTCATTTTATAACTTATACAGGTACGTACGCCATTTTTAAGTAATTGTGGAACGGGGCTGTGGGGTGGAATGACGTTATCTTGGTTTCGCCATTTGTGACATTCTGCTAAGAAATAAAGATTCGTTTTTGTTAATAATTTATTTTTTGAAGTTTTTTTTGTGTACCTCTAAAAGTGCAGTAAATTTACTTTTCGTACAAGCAGTTTTTCATAGCGTAGAATTACATTTCGATCGCTCACTGACCGAACCTTTTTGTGTGGATACCCGATATATTTTGTACCAACGTATTATTTTATGATGTACCTATGAAATATAGGTTCAGGACACGAGTATCTTGCTCCATTAGAGAGGTAGAAACGTTAAATATAAAATCATAATATGTATTTATATTTATAACAATGCGCCTAGGCGCATGTTGCACAATCACTAGTGACGAATGGCAAATATGCTGTTCAATAAGACTAAAATTATCATTTTTTTATACATGTTATATTTCGTGGGGCGTTGCAGTTACCCAAGAAAGAAGAATGAATGTGGGAAACTTATGACAGCGGATTTCAAACCCGTTTGACTTTATCCGTAAAATGCAATTGCCGCAATTCCCGCAAATTATTGTTCAGGCACAATAAGCCGAGTCATGACTGTCATGAGTCATGAACGAAAGACTGAAGGCGCTGTGTGCTGTGTGCTGTGTGCATACGAGTAGGTATAAGAATGTGCAAATACTGGGCGACCTCCGGAATTCTCACTCTGCAGCTGCTTGTAACGAGAGACGCCCGAAAGCCGAATATGATTTATACAGGAAAATTCTTCGGATTCCACAAATGTTGTTCGCTTTGTTACTCATTCTATTATTATAGCGATTGTCATTACATAATTGCAGCACGAGCAATGTATGACAACTGTTCAAACAACTCTTAAACTTGCGTTAACATTATCAACTTAATGTATATGTAATTCAATGAGTTCAAAAATAAAAATTCTTCGGATGATTGATGGTTATGAAAATTCCACGGATATTTTATTTTACAAATATCCATTTAGTACCATTTCACACGTATCGTCTAAATCCACACGGCACAGTAAAATTAGGAAGGATTGACATTTAATGTTTTGTTTTGTATTTATTTAAAATTTATAACAGGTAAAAATCCTGCAAAAGGAAATTGAGTGGAAATTAGTCAGCCGCGAGGTGTACTAGTTATTGTGTTTGTCTGGCATTAAATTAAAAAAATCACTATAATACATTAAATATCAATCCACCCTATGGTATTATATAGTGCCTTGTGGATTTTGTGAACTGGGTCTTAGACTGAATTAATTCCTGCGTATATAAAAAGTAATGTGTTTCCCGTACGTGCTGATCTTCTAAACACATCCTGCGGTCTTGTCATTTCCCCTCTCTATGACTACCGAATGGAGTGTCTCGCTACTATCCATGGCCCTGTAATAGGTCCAGTCGGATATACAGGCCCAAAAAACTCTATTTTTTGCTACAAAATGAATGACCAGAATTTGATACGAACATCAAATGTTAGGGACCTGGGGGTTTGATTTGTGAGCACCCTGACATTTCATGAACACATAGAGACAATCAGTGGTAATGCATTGAAGATGTTAGGATTCGTTCTGCGTACTGCCAGGGTTTTTGAAAATACCCGCATGCTGAGAACTCTTTACAACTCCTTGGTGCGAAGAAGACTCGAGAGTGGCTCGATGATTTGGGGACCACATGAACTGAAGTACTCTCTTATGATAGAGAAAATCCAAAAGAAGTTTCTGAGATATCTCAACATGAGAGTGCGGGTATTATCCTTGGCGTTTCTCCAGAGTATGTTCGGTTGCAACAGTTTAGAGTTTAGAAGAAATGTGTATTTGACTACACATTTTTATCGATTGTTGCGCGGTATGGTCGATAATCCTGAGATTATGAGCAGCATTGGTTTGTACGTTCCCGATAATTAGCTAAGACAGCGTCAGCATAGATTGTTTCATATTCCGATATACAGGACTAATATTCCGATATACGCTCTGGATGTTGAGCTGTTCCATGTATTCGAAGGGGTTTTCCGGAGCAGGATTCTCCTACTACTTTGATATGAGTCTCTTTTATGTATGTTTTATCTTTTTTATAATATTTACGCATTGAATGCATGTTTGTAATGTATATGTTATTTTTAAATAAATGAATTGAATTGAATTGACTACAGATTTGGAGGCTTCCAAAAATAATTTCGAGGCTTTTAAAAAGTTTTGTAATAATTTCGGCGAATTGATCATTTCTAATCAATTTAATTCCAGTCAGTGAAGAATTCACTTCCCTCTTTTCTTAATCCAATAAAGTGCATATTATGTACTTCTGGATTACCTTCTTTAAACACAAACATGCTAAGGCTACCAGGTCACAGAGAGCTCCTTCAGGCAGCATTTCCCGTTCGGCAACGAGAAACTTTTCCGTGAATGTGGGCATCGCCAAGGAGACTTTTGTCCTCAGACGCGGTGTTGTGGTATGTGGTGGGTAAGCTGTATCCCGTATGTACTACGTATTAGAATTATTTTGATATTTGAAAAAATGTTTATAAATTATTTCTTATTCGTTTGAGTTAACACTGAGCCTCAAACACATAAATAGAATGGGAAGAAGTAAAATGGATAGTCTCATTCGCCCAAAACAATATTGAATCAACTTCTCCACAAATGTATAGTTTATGTTATGTTTGTTTTTTATTGTACTTTTTATAATATAAATAATACAGGTATACACAAATGAAATATAAACTCAATTACGTAGTGTTTAAAACTGTCCGAACATTTTGTTGATTATCTCGGTATATTAAGTTTTCTTTGTTTTTCTCACGTGTAATGTTTTTTTTTAAATTAGGTAAATTGTTAAGTGTCCTCGGCACGGGTAAGCCCAGTGAGGTCACATTATTTTTATTAATAATCTTTGTTTTCTAATGGAAAAAATGAATAAATGAAATAAATAAACAAATCGACAAAATTAATTAATCATGCATCAAATCAGTTAAATTTTAGAAATTACATTTTCGAAACTAGCCGCAAATAGCATTTTAAAAAGCAACAGAAATTCTCATTAAATAAATATGTACCTTCGTAAATATGTACATAAAATCATCATCATTCCCTTTCCGCAACTAATGATGCACTGCATTGGTACACCAATTGCAGCGTATCTTGATCATTTTTTTGTTACGTGAAGGTAAGGCGGCCTCCGTGGTGAAGTGGTCAAGACGTTTGACTCACGCACGGGAGGTTCCGGCTTCGATTCCCGGTGGAAACACAAAAATTAAAATGTGATCTTTTTCAAGCCTGAGTGTTCTGTGATGTAATCCACCACTGTAATTGGACCTCCTGGCCTGTTGGGGTGCAAAAAAAAAGATTATCAGTCTTACGCTTGAGGTACCAGTCCAGGGACTATGAAATTATCAGTGTGAAAACACCCTTGTAAATAAATGTTTCATGTCAACCATGTCGGGAATCGAACCCGAGACCTATAACATGGTAGTAAACGCGCTGATCATTACACCACGAGGCCGAAATAGGTAACACAACAAAAGTCGACAAAAACGCACTCATTAAACCGCCACATATTATGTTTGTTTCATCTCTAAAAGTAAGACCCGAAACTTTAGTTTCACTGCTGTTCATGTTCTGGGTCGATTTCCCGAAGCTTCACCAAGCCAACATACGTAGTATATTGTTTGATGCATTAAATCTATATAATATTCACCCCTGGATGACTCGTTCTATCTTCAATGTCATTTATTGTATTCATTTACATGAAGAACAGCCATTACCTCATTTTCTCATCAAATCCTCGAACAAGAGTTGCATATCATATTTCCGGCAATTTCATGCAATGTAGATATAGGTAACTCAATTCTAGTTGAGGCCATCCAATACATTCAAATAGCCTTAGTATTGATGTGTCTCTACAGTCTTCCGAAGGATACAATAGTATGTGTTTATAAAACACGAAGACTTAATTCACACGAATCTTCGAAATCTAGACGGCACGGTAAAATTAGGGTTGATTGACATTTATTATATTATTTTGTATTAATAAATAATTTATTCATGGGCTGCTCTTGGGTGAAAATCCTGCAAAAGGAAATCAAGTGGAAATTAGTCACCGTATTGAGTTTGCCTGGCATTAAATAAAAAAATGTAATAAAAAAAATTAATTAGAATACCATAAATATCAACCCACCCTAGGTTATATTATTATTAATCAATAAGTAATCTAAAGTCAATAAGTAATCGAATGCATTAAAAAAATTCAACCGAAAGTATGAGTATATTTTAATTTTACAAAACTTGCCTTCAGGCCGGACGATTTTATGAATACATTTCTGTGAACATACAATTTGGAAATATGACTTTTTTATATTACATTTTTAAAGTTCGAGTATTAAGGGTCTATGAAATACTGTTGAGTAAAAAAAATATTTTTTTGTTACTTATTAGTGGCATAAAAAACATTTTTATATTTGTAATTTCGGATTCCCGCAAAAACGGTCATTGCATCGGCCACGCCCCTAATACGTAACAATTCATGTTAATTTTTAACTTTGTTCCTAATCGTTTAATTTTTTTAGAACATCGTCACGAATCTTGACGTCGCAATTATCAATGCCAAACATGTCGCGTTTTTCTAGTGACATATGTTTTTTACAATTTATTTTTTAAAGTTAAATATGAAAACATTTCTCCACAATATCCATACTGATTTTGAAAATACAATTAAATTCTTAGTATGTGATATTTCCCGATTATTTTAAATATAAAGTATTTTTAAAATTCCCTTTCTGAATTGCTTGCATAAACCCTAGTAATTTCCACTTGATAGAAATTGCTTTGTACAGGTGCTGGTATGGTGATGGTAATGTGAGATGGATACGATCGCTCCTGTCTAGTTTCGAACGTATCCATCTCACATTACCATCCTTTCAAGACAAAAATACTTGATTTATTAGCTTCATTGGCAGCATACTGATAAAATAAAACGGGATATAATTAATTAGTTAAGTAAACCTTAAGAAAGAAGCCTGTTTAGTTGAAACTGGTCGGTGGAAAAAAATTCGTGGTCAAAAACAAAGTTGTTTTATTTATTTTATTATAATGAATAACCACAAAGTTAGTGCTTCAAATAAAAAATATAATTTATTTAGAAAAGTAACACTCTGTGTACAAACTTTGCATCTGTTTGAGTACTGGAATGGCCTCAACTTAAGCTGCGTTACCTAACTTGTACGTTCCTACTACGCATAGCTGCATTTTGCATAAATTACATATAACAATGCCTTGACATGCTCAAGGTAGGTTTTCCTAATGTTTTTAATGTATTACATTGTCTTATTTACTATCTTTCTAAATACATTTTTACAAAACGATAAAATTAAAATAATTTTTTATCGTCACTGCTATACAACCCAAAGATTTTTTTTTATCGAAAGTAAATTTATATAATTAAAAATGATTTGAATATTAAAAAAATAATTCTTTCCAATCAAACTAATTTTTCATGCATAAAAAATATAAGATCTTTTAAAGAAATAATATAGGTTACAATATCATTTAATATCCCAGAGAGGCTACTAAAAATTGTAATTAAATATGTTTTTTAATATGGAAATTTTTATTTAATATATTTATAAGTCGAATAGGTCACCCTCGTGGTGTAATGGTCAGCGCGTTTGCCTACCATACAAGAGGTCTCGGGTTCGGTTCCCGATATGGTTGATATGAAATATTTATTTGAAAGGGTTTTTTCACACTAGAATATTTCATAGTCCCTGGACTGGTACCTGAAGCGTAAGATTGATCACCTTATCTTCATGTAACAGCATTTATCGAGATATGCTGCGATTGGTGCACCACTTCAGCGCTCTATGCACCATTAGGTGCAAACATGGAATGATGATGATAGATAGATGTGTATTTTTTTAATATAAAAATTATATTTCAAGCACTAACTTTGTGGTTATTCATTATAATAAAATAAATAAAACAACTTTGTTTTTAAGAGATTGAGTTTTACTACTGACATTTATTGGTGGAACTGCATTTTAATTATAGTAATAAAAATACGTTTATAGTTTTATTCCACTTTTATTTATAATTTTTTACCAGTGATCGGGTTTCGTCGTGACATCGTCAGATTTTATTTTAAACTACTTATTTGTATGTATTTATGTACAAAAATCGGCAAATCTCTTTACTGTGCCAAGCCCACCGTTGAATATTATGTAACTATAAGGGGTATTCTGTAAACCCTGTCACATCCAAAACCACGATGATCAGTATGAGCAAGAAGACATATTGGCACATTAAAATATTTTTTTAGAACGACTTAAATCTTAAAAAATAAAATAAAGAAAAAAACAAATCGTTGCTTACTTCTGCAGGGGAGAAACGAGGAGGGGGGAGTCTGAACCGCACGGCCGCGCCCCCCGTCGCGTCTCCCCTGCAGAAGTAAGCAACTATTTGTTTTATTTCTATATTTTATTTTTTAAGATTTTAGTCTTTTAAAAAAATATTTCAATGTGCCAATATGTCTTTTTTGCCAATAACGGTATGCGGGTAGTGGTCTCGTGAGTCATAAGTAGTGTCGCGGACTCCAGAGCGGGAGGTCCGAGATTCGAATCCCGCCCGACCACAACTTGTTTCCCATTTTCTAACAAGGTTATTTTCGACTAAAAGAAAATTACCTCAAAATTTAAATACGCAAATATTTTATGAGTCTCGTGCTTCCCTTACCTACGCGTAAACGGGTAAATTGATGCAACCTACGATGCTAAAAGGTAACTATTTATTATATTATAGAATCCCAACCGCCTATGTCTATGCGGTATGTAGCTGCAAACGTTCATTAGCCAACGCCTATTAATATTATTATGGATAACTTATACAGCGCCATTTTCGTAATATATTACATTCAAAGATATAAATTTAATTTGAGCTTTTTTTAATTTAAGAAAAACAATGTACTTTAAGTTTCTTCCGAAACATCACTTCACTCTCACAGTTTCGCACCTCTGCTGGGAGAGCATTCCATGCTGTAGAGCCTGCGACCGCAAATGCGCGTTCGCTTAATTTGCGTAAAGGTATAATAACTTTTCCTTTCGACATAGATCTGATCTAAGCGTAAAACGTCTGTCAGCTATTTCATTTGTAATGCAAAGTTCCCTTAGATATCCTGGATCAGAGTTGTGCAGTGACTTATACATAAGCCGACAGAGTTTGTATTAATATTAGTTTGTTTGTATTGTAGTTTGTATGTTGTTATTCCCGAAGTAGTGGAGTGATATGACTGAACTCGGAGATTCGGAAAATAAGTCTCGCTGCGGCATTCAATACAGACTGTAGGCGAGTCATTCACAGCCCATAAGTTGATTCGAACAAAAATTGTGCTATGTTAATTACTACTACTGCTACTGCTATCGTCACGCCGTTTTCCCGTAGAGGTAGGCAGAGAGAATGGACCGCCACACACGTCTATCCTGGCATACATTCCAAGCTTCTTCCACATTCATACATCTTGTCGTACATGCCCTTCGGTTCTGTCTGCTTTTGAAATGACTAGAATTACGATTTTGGTTTATCTGACATGCCGCGTCTTCCTTGGTCGTTTTCGTCCCACGTTACCGTTCATTCACGCCATATATACCTGTTTTACCATTCTTTCGTCATTCATTCGTTCAACATGACTGAACCACCTCAGAAACCCTTTCTTAATTTTATCAATTATACCTGATTCAGATTTACACTCTCGCCTGATTTTATTATTCGTAACCCTGTCATACGTTGATTTCTCACACATTTGTCTAAGATATCGCATTTCGACCGCGTTCACTCGGCTTTCATCCTTCCTCTGCCAGTTCCACGTTTCGCTTCCACATATAATTGTTGGGTCTAAAACTCCGTTGTGCACTTTCAGTTTAGCTTCGATTGACCTATTACATATTATACATACAACAAAATCGGTAAATTATACGTGAATTTATAGGTATCGTATCCTGAGTAAAATTTCTTTGGCCACTAGTTCCTGTGAATTCATTAGTTTTTTAAAGCCAATCAACGGTCTTTGTGGGTTGCATCTTAAAAATTATTTTTAATTAAAGTCGGTATGGTAAAAGCATGATCTATGTAGACATGGCGAGTCATCTTTAAGTCAGGGTCAGGAGTGATAACACCGCATGCTTCTTGAATGCTTGACTTTGCTGTAGGAACATATCGACAATGCTGTTCAGAGAAATTTTGTCAAATTTTGTGAGGATCCTCGACAGAGGTGAAAAGAATCCGCCGTTGGTTCTAAAATTAATAAAGCAATGACAGCATTGGTACGCAAATTACGGTGAGGTAAGTTGAAGTTATCGAAGCGAGTGTATCATGAGAGCGTCAATATCATCAGATATTATTTTGTGGAAAATGTTGCAAAATGACCTTTTTAACCGTTATTCCGAATAAATCCGAAATAAGTTTTCTCGGTGAGCCATCTTATTTGTGGATACGAAACTATAGAAGAGTTTTAGCATGTACAGCATTGCTAAATAAAATTTTCTATTACAATGCTGCTGTAATAATACGTTTAGTAATAGTAATGTGAGTAATCATGGATTGAATAATTTGTGCTAATAAGGTGGCAGCTTGCCATAATTACACGCCGACTGGCCAGTGTCACTCTAGTCCTCTAGTCACGGGGACTCTCATGCGACAATAAAGCTGTTGATGCAGTATGCAAGCAAATCGCTTTGTCCTCAATTATTATACCATTCTTACTAAATTGAAATACGCAACGGACTCTCAGTGCGTTCACTTGTCAGATTTACCTAATATTACACGAATCGCCATCATTTTAATTCTTTAATTTAACTCACCCAATAATATTACCTATTTTTTTAACAGCGATGACGCCGCGCCGTTGCGAATTTGGAGATCACCAGAGCTCTCATCGGCTGGGTTAAGTGATCACTTTACACACTGTGTTTTATTCGCCATTCTGCATATAGGTAGTTGACTTCAATATCTACGTATGGCAATTTTTTCGATTCACTTTATATGCTCGGTTTGAGTTTGAATATTACATTACCACGAGCGTTAGTTTACTATAGAGAATGAAAGTACCTAGAAAACTAGCGACATCTATGAGTATATTGTTAAAACAGGTTTTTATAGACCTGCACTGCTATTCCGAACGCCATCGCGGCCGTAGAAAAAGCTTTTATCTCGCGTATTCACGTTCGAAATACGCGAGATAAAAGCTTCTTCTACGGCCGCGAGAGTGTTTGGAATACCACCCCTGGGGTGCTATTCTGAACCACTCTCGCGGCACGAGAAAACAGTTTTTCTCGTGTATTTTATATGTAAATACACGAGATAATACGGCCGCGAGAGCGTTTGGAATACCACCCCAGAAATCTTTATATTGGATTCGTTTAAAAGATAGACAACTTCGAGATTTTGTATTAACCTAACTTATTTAAACCAGAGCATTTTAGCAAAGCTTGAGAAAATATCTAATATTGAAATCGATTCCAGGAAACATACAGAATTCGTCTGTAAAGATTTGTTTTTTACGTAATAACGTCAATAACGTATCTTGACTTTAATAATTGTGATCTATCTTTAATAATATAAAGAAGGGGAAAAAACAAGTTCTGAACAAAATTGCTTGACATGATCTATATTTACACTATCTATACACTGGGTATTTTTTTGTCCACATTGATACAATGGCCTACTCTTCAACTGATTTATTTTCCTTTCGAATTTGCCCACAAAGAAAGCATTTGAGGTTCACTTCGTGTTTTTATTCAAAGAAAGTACCTACCTAACATTCACTCTATATTTTGAAATGAAAGTCAATTGTACTGTTTATGTACCCAGTTGCCTGACTAGACACGGGCTCATTACTCATTTCATTATCTCCATAAAATAATATTAAACGAATGATAAAAAATACATATTAGATATTACCTAGGTACATACATATATTATATATATAACACAGAATGAGCATTCAATTTTTCAATTGTATTAATTCATATGTACTCGTATGTACATTACAAAATGGAATATCTTAATTCATACA
>NW_028279304.1:0-142508 GCF_059751315.1 Micrasema longulum
TGTATTGGTGGTATATATTCAGAAACTTGAAAATATTCAGAAAACATTTTTGAGACATCTCAATTGGAGATCCAGATTTACGGACCTTAACTATAAAACTTCTTGTCATAAACATAATATACTTAGTCTTGAGAATCGTCGTTTGTTATTAGATATGGGTATTTTACATGACATTCTTAATGGACGTCTTGATAGTCCTGTTCTGGTTTCTGAGTTGGCCCTTAACGTACCTGGCTACCGCACCCGTCACACGAATCTATCTCTTTTCCATGTACCCACAGTTCGCACCAACTATGCTTAGAACTCTCCTCTGATTCGCTTGACGCGTAATTATAATTTATTTTTCAATAACATAGACATATTTAATTACAGTAAACTCACTTTTAAAACCAAAATTAAAAAACTATTATTTGAAAAAAATTATGTTTCGTTATAAAAAAAAATATATTTATATTTTTACATTATAATTTTAAATTGTTTCTATTCACTCATATCAAATACACACTTACCCTGTCCTTAAACCTACCCTCACACCCATATACAATCACACACATATTCACATACCTACCAAAACCACACTCCACTTTTTTACACACGCATCCTCACACACAAAAAAAAACTCGCACACATGCACTTCTATAAATTATATTTAACTGAACTGGATTTTTATAATTGTATTTATGTGAAAAACTGATTTGGCTTTATTTTATGTTTTTTTTATTATGTTGTGTATATTTCTTTGTATTGCTGTTGTTTTTCTTAATAAACAAAATAAAAAAAATAAAATAAAATATTTCAAAATAATGTAAAATGATTCCCTCGGCACGGGACATAACAGTGAGGGAATGTAAAAAAATATGTACAAAACTTGTAAAATAATAAATAAAATAGATGGACAATCAATCATAGGCAGACGTCGTATATTGTATTAAGGGAATCACCATAACACCTTTAAAAATAAAAAAATCCTGCGAAGGTCTAGACTAAATTTACATATTCTTTTTTTATAATAAATATGTCTACGTTGAAAATATGTATACATATTTTTTTAAATAAATTTCTTTAATTCGTTTATTTTTTTAAATAAATTTCTTAAACGTAACTTAAGTAAAAATATGTTTTTTTTAAAAGTATTAATGCCATAGACTTCATGGCACATATAAAAAACAAAAACATTTTTCAATATTTTAACAGCACTAATTAGGATTTATTTATAAACCATGAGACGGTGTAAAACATATTTATAAAATATAGATAGAACCTTTTCAGAATTAAGTAACAAGCGTGCGTAGCCGGAGTGCGGATGATTAACTGAAAGAAGAGAAAATAAATAAGTTGAAATCGTCACGTGCTACTTCCATAAAGACATTATATTATTATTATAACTCTAAACTGAAGTCCCGGAAAGAAATTTGGAAGAATTTATATGTTACGCGTCGCGACGCCGCACAGTGTTTCGTTTCATACAAGCTAGAAACTAAAAATTCTGAATGTACTTTTAACTCATGTATGCGATTCATTTAATCCTAAAAAGAGGTTTTTTTTATTAAATATGTAATAATAATTCGTTTTATAAAAAATATGTCACATTTTGTTATTTCATAAACGAAATAAATTTTCTGGAAATTGATATCTGCATCCAATAATGTATTTAAGGATCATAAATAATTGAAATTATTACTTTAATTCTATTGACTGATAAATCGGTCAACCTATAAAATAAATCATTGAAAATTATATTAGATACTTAGGCATAAAATAAAGATTTCACCCGAGAGAACTAATCTGCCTTCACTTGTTTTGTCAGAATAACCATTTTACAGCTGATTTTACTATGTTAAACATGACAACTGAAAGGGTTTAAATAAACTTAAAAGTTTGACATTGTAAGGAACACAGAAGTGAGGCAACGGACACAGCAACCCTTGGTATCTACTGTCATCCAAGGCGTTTTGGCTGGCAAGGCCATGTACTACTTATGCCTTCCGAGAGCCTTAACCATGCTTGCCTGTGTTACAAAGCATCAGGCTCTTGGCGTCCTGGTCGTCCATTGTTGACAATTTGGGGGCAGTTTGCGTCAGAGTTGCGGTACGTAGACTTAACTTGGGAGGATGTACGGGAGGTCGATCGCTTGGCCGGAGGCAGATTATGGAATCCATATGCTCCACATAGGGAGCGGATATGGTACGATGATGATAAAACTTAAAGGTTTTTAAATAAAACATTTGTTATAAGTGATTTTCAAAGAGATGTATTTTGAGAAATATAAAAAGAGCATGTAATGTAGATAAGCCAAAAGAATAAAATTCTTGTCGAGAAACTCTATTAATACTAATAGAGTTCATTTCACTGGGTTTGGCGCCACAAATATAACAGGACATGGTTGACTTATTTTCAGCCAAAACGTTGCAAATTTTACCATCTACCATTATTAAAAGCATTTTAAATTTTATGGACAATACTACACCTCCAATATTAACATTAAAATTTTCAAGTTTTTCAATTGCATCTTGAAGTTTTTCGATTTCAGACTTAGTAAGAATATCAGTTTCTTTGGCGAAAATAAATTTAATAGGACGACAATAAGAGGTTGAGGAAGGGCTCAAATTTTGCCAAATTACTATATTAGGGTCATCATTAAGCCTTAGTTGTATTGGAACGAATGACATAATAAATAAAAATTCATCTATTGCATGCTCTGTGTAAAATTTCTGTTTATAATTACTATGTCCCGAGCTTCCATCTCCACCCCACTTGCATATAAGAGTCAGTACAGAACCTGAAGGAACTCTTTCTTTTAAGACTTCTGATTCTACATTTAGCAATCGTTCCACCGTATGATTTAAAATCACTTGTAGCTGGATTTCTGCACTAGTTTCCGTTATTTTGACAAATTCCTCGCTCAGGCAACATGCTTTTTTTGTTTTTCTTAAACTATAAAATGCCGGATATATTTTGTGGTCGGTTTTTATGGCATTTTTACGCATAACTTTGTAGGAATGCGAAGATAATTTACAGTCAACGTATAAACTTAGCGCTTCCTCAATTGTCAATGCCCGCTGTTTGTTTACTTGTTTACGTTCCCTACGTATTTTTGCTACTTCATTGGGAGTAGCTTTCTAAATTTTCTTTAGGAGATCGGCAACTGTGCGTTTTCCTGATGCTCGAATAGATACCTGCGTGGCAAACGAAAGTTCTTCCGATGTCTTCGTACTCACTAAATCACGCACTTTTGTCCTTTTGCACTGATCACTGCATGCCCCGAAATCCTTTGCGGGCCTTCCAGTAGACGTAGATGGTTCATTCATGTCTACTGAAGGACTTTGTCGAAAGTTTTCACATATCAAAATATTTTCACTACCGCCGAGCCATTCAAATTTTTTATTAACAAATCTATCTAGTTTACAGCCAGATTCGGTCCATTTTCTGCTTATATTTAAACAAATAAGCTCAATTTGATTTTTTAACAGTTTTTCACCACTTGTACCGAGTTCACCGACTTCAAATTTACTAACAATATTATTTATCACTCCTTGAAGCCTTTCTTTCTTCGTCAAACTCTTCCACATCACGTACAATTCTTGCCTGGAAATCTCGTATCTGGTACCTGTAAAATAACAAAATAAGATAGATGCAACTTCGTGCGGTAAAATATCGAAACTGTAATGAATTAACAATAAATTGGTCTATTGAAAAATAAAAATAATATTTTGCTACTTTGATATACTCTCCGAGATAAATTCTCGAGAAGTTAGAAATTGATATTTTTTTAACTACTGAAAAATACATAAGTTAAATTATTGTTTTTTTAAATACCTGAATGAAATACATTAAAATATTAGAAAAAAAACCATACAACATACCTTCCAAAATAGCTTCCATTTTTTTTTAAATCGAAATAAAAAACTTTAAACTTGATAAACAACCTTTACACGTCGGACGCCAAAATGCAAATAAATGTAATTAGGCTTTCAAAAACCAATTATCCGACTTTCATATTCTGGTATGAATCACCCTAAGCATTAATCACCCCAGTTAGGCTTACAATCGTCACACTAACTATCTGGTAATGCCCCCATGACGTCATCGTTTAAGAATTCAAAAGTGACTTTTTATCTTGTAGCTTGTATGGCTCAAAACACTGTGCGCCGCCGCCGACGTTGAATTTCTGTAAACATACAGTTTTCGAGGCCAGAAAAAACTATATTTCTAAGGTACTGTCGTGATAGTTTAATGTTGTGAGACAATAAAAATACAGATTACAATCATTAAGTGCAGCAATCCAATTGATGTACTTCAACAGAACTGCTGTATATAAAAATATTTAATACTGACTTTATGAGTATTTATTTTGTAAGAGATATGCGTGGAATTAGCTTTGTAAAATATTGTATTTAAAACCAATAAATTTTGTAATGTCGCCTTTTGAACAAATATTTGTTGACGGGAATCGAACTTTATGATTAATTATTGAATTATTTTTGCAATGAATTATTTCGAATTTCCGTCTCCATTGCGAGGCGGAAAATGAGTTATATAACTACATTTCATGGATTATTACATAATATAATATTTATGACGTATAATTATTTATACACAATTAAATTAAATGGTGTTAACTAACTATTTCTCATAATGAATAATAAAATTAATAATGATACAGAATAGCTTTAACCTTTCTATGCATAAACATAAATAATACGGTTTTAAGTTAGCAAATGAGTTTCGCGGTCGTTTTCAATAAATTTATTAAAATACTTGTCCCGGATGTATAACTTTGCATTTCAAATATTTAACGTAAAAACGTTTTATTTTTATTTTAATAGGTCAATGTTTTGTCTGTTTTCATCGCCACGTTGGTTGTCGAGTAATTATAATAAACACGGAGCACAGTGCGTTCAAATGTCTAATAACTTTACATCTTTCTCACATAAATAGTTTTTCTTCGTTTTCAACAACAGCTCCTAAGTGGAGCGTGTGGACATCACTAGACTCCTCCAGGAGACCCTATCGCTACCCAGCACTCTCACCTCCTCCCACGTCAATCCCGCGTCCCTTAGTTCCACCGAATAAAGCCGAAAGATCGTCATCGACGGCCTTACGGGAAGGCGCGGCGGGAGCCCGCAGGTGTGTGAATTGAAGCCGACTCGGGTTAAGACTCTCCAGAGGCATCCGCAGCACGTGTCCAACACGGGTCCACCGCTGCACCCTCAAAACACTCGTTATGAGGCTGCTGCGTTCGTTCTCGGACTTTGATGTTAGTTATGCAATCAAAGCACCTTATACCGAATATTCTCCTCTAGCACGTGTTCTAACCCAGAAGTTTTGAGTTATGGTAAGGTGCCAAGATTTGCATCAATTCAAGAGTTAAATATACGGTATTTCGTTGTGATCTAGTATAGACTAGAGTTTGAAACAGCAGGCATAGTGTTAAAAGTTGCTTCAGCAATTTCCAAGTGGGTTCCGAGCCCTTTACACATCCCACCATCCTCGGTGATGTGAACTCTCAAGTATTTAAAGATTTTAAATATTTTTATTAATTAAAAAAAACAACAGCCATTACAAAAAAAAATATTTACAAATAAACCAAAATTATAGGCCAGTTATAGTTTTCTATAAATTACTAAATACATTGTAAAAAAAAGACCTTTAAATATCCATTCCGCATCATTCCACACGTAAAAAATAAATAAAATATTACAATAATAATAAATATTTTAAAAAAGTTTTTTGTTTACTCGGACTTGAAAATCCTTTGGCCAACGGAACCATGCGGAGTAATACTGAGCTATCAGTCCTCCCTTCTTTCTTCTTTCAAACAAGAGAAAATAATTACAATATTAAAGTGTACAAAAAAAAATTGATATACATATATTAAAAAAGATGTTAACTTTCTTGATTGTCTGCTTATAGAGAGTGATAAATATTAGCGTGTACGAGTACGTGTATCGCGATTTTTTGTATCTTTATTTCAAATTGTTAAGGGCAACGCAATATTTGCTATATCTTGTACCTCAATGAAGCTAGTGTAGGAATAACGTGTCCATTTTACATATGTCGCAGCCAAATTGTAATCTTAGGCGGATTACATATTGACTAGCCAAATTACAAAAAAACTCCGTATTGTAAAACGGCTGATCGACGATTAGCCGTATTGCATTTTGGCTGACTGAACTATTCAATAATAGTTTGTCATCGGGTGCTCCGACATTAGTTTTAATTAATAACCAAATAAAAGAGTGCAGACATAATACTGTATACGTATAAAATAATGAACATGTAATTATTTGTTTTTGATGCTCAACCGTAATGTTTTAGCTGGATATGAATCGCGCCGAAATAAAACGATTACTGTTTTGTTAAAATTAGCAAGAAATACAACAAACCTAACATAATCGTATTCATTATTAATACGGAAATAAACATGTTCCATTTTTTTAAAGTAAATAATACGATTTTATTGGTAAACCTAATGCTAGTTTAAAATCTTCGCCAATTTAAAAAACAGCTAAACTTGGTTAGCCAAATTGAGAAGCAAATATTCAAAAAGTCATTTGTCAAATTTAGAGTTTGAAATATTTGTTTCAATTCAAAATAAACGCATTTTATTTATTTATTTATGACAAAATACAAGGATTTTAAACTTTACATATTACATTTTATTACATATTTTATTTGTACGAAATATTCCCAATCAGCAAAAGTGCTGGTATGAGGGGATATTCTATATATATAATAATACAATAGTTTAAATAAAAATTTGATAAAATAACATCACATATCACTTGTCACACGGGCTGTAAGAACTGTTTTATTTAGGTGTTTTATTTTGAATGAACAAAGTGGTTTTTTCTCATAAATTTAAATATGAACTATAAAATTTGATATAAACCTTTTTTTTCAAGTTTGGTTAAAACACTTTTTGGAAGTTTGCTCCTCAATTGTAAAATGCCAAGCGTTTTACAATACGGCTAATCGTCGATCAGCCGTTTTAAAATTTGGCTAGTCAATATGTGAACCGCCTAAAATGACAATCCAGCTGCGACATACGTATACATTAGCGATCGCATATGTTTATTTCTTCCGTTTACTGTGTACCCCTGTTCCGGGTTCTTAAGAACCGCTATCAGCAGTCGACAACGACAACCGACACTGTACCGCGCGCGCTAACTCTAACGACATGTCACGAAATGTCAAAATAAACAAAACTCCACACACTTCACACTCCAGACCCGGAATAAGAAATTCCAATTTATGTATTTGGGAACATCGACAAATTGCAAGCGATACAAAAAAAAATAGGACAAATGATCCTTTAGCCTGCGAATTATAAAAATAAAAAAATTAATCACCGAAATGGAAATCATTAAAATGTGTCGCGGAATCATGGATCACAGGTCCGAGATTCGAACCCCACTCTACCACAACTTGATTCCCATTTTTTAATAGTCAGTTATTACAACTCGTTGAAAATGACCCCCAATGTTTGAATATTTGGGTAAATCTCAGGACCGCAAATATTAATGTTTACATGTGTATATATTTTTTACAATAATTCAATTTTATTTTGAGTAATTTATATTATTTATTTTATTTTAAAATTTTATTAGTGTTTACATGTAATTGATAAAAAATAAGTAGTGTTTTTTTTATTTGAATATTTCTGGATATTATATATTATTTTTGTAAACCAAATAAACACTTTTTTGTTTAATAATGACACAGTATGCGCAATAATGATATATTTTAGGACAATAATAATTTATGGTATTTTTTATTAACAGTCGGGGCAAGTTTCTGATAGTGTCTCTGTACTAAAAAAGTGTAAACATTTCAATGTTTTTTAAAAAAACCCTGTTTTCAACGATTCTCAACCGATTTTAGGGTGGAACCAATTTATTACCGTTTTTCTTAAATCAAAATTATACAATCAATATTTTACGATTTTCGTAGTTCTTAGATAGTTTCATGATTTTCATGGTTCCTAGACTGACACCCAAATCGTAAGACCGATCACCTTACCTTCATGTAACTGATGATAAAACTACGCCCCACAATGCTTTGAATTTATCAAAATGTTTGTAGACCGGTTGAATTCCCTCCCTAGGGAATTATTAAATAAAAGAGTTGTGGAAATGTGTCTTCCATCTGTTGACGTTTATGAAGTAAAAGAGCTAAAACCTTTATCATGTGGGTGAGATTTTCCAACAATTTTTCAATTTTTGTACTTCTTCTTACACCGGTTAGTTTGATCAACAATGCTTTGAGTATGTCCAATTGTTTGCAGACAGGCTGAATTTCCTCCCTATGATGGTTAAACATAGGCAAAATGATGAATGTTACACGGTGTGTAAAGTGGCCAGTTAAACCAGCCAATGACAGGTCGTAAACCCTGTTAAAACCCAGACTTTCATATTCCTTTCTCAAAATGTTTTCCCTCTCGGTTGCAACAAATTTAGAACTACGCTATATTTGGTATATCAATCAGTGACCTACCTACCGTTGGGACGAAAATACGATACTTATTTTATTTTTTTAAATTTTCGTTTAGTTTTATAGTCTATTAACTGATAAAAACTACTAAACTTCATAACTATAAAAAATAAAAACAGTTATATTCCACTATCGTTTAAATGCTGGGTACTGTAGGCACTAGAGATGCGTCGACTACAAGAGTTACCGAGTACGAGTTTTACTCGGTTTGATGTTTGCCAAACCGAATACTCGGCCAAATAACTCGGTTCATCAATCAAATGCTTTGTTTGGGGCGCGAAAACAGGGTTAAACGGGTCCGCGGGTGCTTTCCCGTTGCGTACGACCCCGTCCCCGGCACGCGGCACTCCGCCTCCCGCCCCGTCTCGGCTAATCAGTGGCTTGTTATTTTACAACAAAATAGCAGTCGGTGCGCATCAAATTGCATAAATAATTGATAAACATTATTCCTCGTGAACAGAACTTGTTGACAAGATGAGTTCACGCAAAAGATTGCGAATTTGGAAGTTTTACGACGAGATTGAAGAAGATAAAACCAAAGTGAAATGTTCCTTGTACAATTCTTTGATTTCACAAAGTGGTGTTGGACTTAATGCTTCTACGACGGCGATGTTAAACCATATAAAAATTTAACACAAAGAAGAGTTACAGAATGAACCGCTATTCGAAAGAGCCTAAAATCGCGAGGCGGCTGCTTCAACTTCGTCGTCGGAATCGAATGCAACAAAGGTGCAACAAAGCCTTCAGGAGTCATTTGCGGCAAAGTGGGAAAAAATGATTCGCGGGCTAAAGCTAGGGTTTCCTAGGACAGCGGTGCCCGTATCTTAACGGCCGTAGTGAACGGTGATGCGGTGGACAGCCGTCGTAGTGGTGACTAGAGAGTGGTTTTATTTTTTAACGGTGTTATCAACACCATTTTTATAGGAAACCACTCTTTAGTCACCGTTACGACGGCTGTCAACCGCATTAATGTTCACTACGGCCGTTAAAATACGGGCACCGCTGTCCTAGGAAACCCGAGCTTTAAGAAATCCACAAAGCTGTCGCCGAAATGATTGCTATTGACAACCAACCGATTTCCACACTGGAAGATAATGAGTTTTGAAGATTAATGAACGTCTTAACGTTTTCATTATATTTCCCAAAATATTATATTACTTTGTACGAGTACTTGGCCCATCACTAGTAGGCACCCTAGGTAGGTAAGTCTTTTTTTATATTTGTAGCCAATATATATTAATTTATCCATGTATTGTTCATTAGGTAATGTTATTGATTTTTAAAAAAATATATTTATTTTTTCATTTGAAATATTATACAGTTACAAAATTTTACTAAAAGAAATACATAATAAAGCAAAATTACAGGAACAAAAAAACGAAACGAAATACCATACCAAAAAAAAAGCAACCTCTTTTACTTTCTGTGGGGTTAAGTAATTTAAGTACAAAATACAAATATATTTTAAAAAATAAATGGAGGTAAATAAATTATTTTTTATAAATCAGTTTATATACATATGCATGCAATTGCGCATGCGTGCGCACACATGTACAATTATACACACACATACACGCACCCTCACGCACACACACATACACATACACCCACACACATACTATAACATGGTGAAGAAAATTATAATTATAATCATAGTTATTGCTAGGAATTTAGCAAACAACATGTGTTTGCACATGTGCGACACTGCGACAGTGACTAGTGACTACCCAAAATCTACGAAAGCTACCCTTTGGATGTTTTTATCTGTAATGTGGTCCATAGTGTTGAAACGGTGCTTTATCTGTTTAGTTTTGTTATTGTTTACTTTTTAGCACGAACACTTTACAAATTTACTATTATGCTGAATGTTTGTTTTTGTAAATTTATTGATAATTTTATGTTGCCAGTTTTCACTCGGCCATGCAATTTGTAGCTGCAAGACGATTAGTAATCTAGCTTCAACGGGTAAATGTTATCAACCATCAAATATCCTAATTTAGTAAATGAGGTCTAGAATTCTAACCGTCCATGAGCTCAGTAGCTGCAAGACTTGTTGTAATCTAACTTCTATTTTCATAAAATCATAAATTTGTTTTTTATTTCATTTTTTTAAATAACACTAAATCTCTAAACTTCATTGTCAATTTTTTTTTTAAAATGTAAATAGGGGCTAGATTTCTTATTGTCTATGCGCTCTGTAGCTGCAAGACGTGCTGTAATCTAGCTCCGATATATCATAATTGGAGACGAGGAACAAGAATCCCAACCGTCCATGCGCTCTGTAGCTGCAAGCCGTGGTGGGATATTTATTTATTGTACGGCGCCCTTGAGGTGATTTTTACAAAAACGGCGCCATATAAATTATCCAAATATACATATTTATTATACAATTTTATTATTTAAATATTGTTTTTTCTTCGTGTCGCTGATTGCTGTAACCCGAAGGAGCCGCCGAGTGATATTTCATCAATAAGGACGTTATCAGGATAAATAAATAATACAATCACTTCAATATTCAATGGCTAACCATAAAGTTGATATACGAGGGGAATTCTAAAAATTCGGAGGTGTGGTACGTATATATAAATATTATTTTACATCACGGAAATTTTTGCCGTATTTCTTAATATATTTCATTCTTATGTACGTGTGATGCTACTGAACATCTAAACGGCTTAACCAAATTACGTGCGGTTTTCAGCGAAATGTATATCTTTGCGTTGCGCGTGTTCATTAAATTAAACATTTTCATTCGAATCTGTTCAAAAAAGTGAGGAGCTTAAATTATTTTTTCATCGACCTACCAGGGTTGCATTCGACGAGAATGCGTATACAAAAAAAATTGAAGAATGTTGTTTTTTGTGTTAAAAAAGATTGTTTTTCAATGTTTACAAACAGCATTAGCTTTTTATGGATCCTAATCAGATTATTTCCTTACATTCCTCATAATTTCTTCCCATTTATTTATTTTTACGGGAATACTAAAATAATATTTACTGACACCCAATACATTTTCGAAAATAGCATTCATGAATAAAGGCAATAAAATGCGCCGCTGTTGGTGAGAAGAGCCGAGTTTAGAACTCTATATTTGAAAATAAATAATTTAATGTTTTGAAATTCAACCATAAACAAGTACCTAGGTACCTACTTATCAATGAAAAGTATTTTTCCAAGGTAATAGCAGGCAAGCCAACGTTTAGGCAGGACAACGTCTGTCGTGTCCGCTAGTGTAAAATAAAATTTTAAAAATCATTAAAGGAGATTATTTTTTTAATGTTTTGATGCCAACTTTACTAAGTTTCCTTTTATCTATTTAAATAATTTACTGTAATAATATTATATATTTAATTAGCTAGTAAAATATCATATCAGCAACCAGTGGAGCATAGGGCACTGCATTGGTAGACCAAAAGCAGCGCATTCTGATAATCTGTTACATGACATTACAATCTAGCTTCAATAGGTAAATGTTATCAAATATCTATATTTAGTAAATGGGGCCTAGAATTCCAACCGTCCATGCGCTCAGTAGCTGCAAGACTTGTTGTAATCTAACTTCAATTTTTATCAATTTGTTTTTTATTTCGTTTTTTTAAATATTACTGAAACTCTAGAAAGGAGAGTGAATGCGGGCAACGAAATGAACGGAGCACTAAGCGCAGTAATTGTTAATAAAAATTTGTCAATCGAAGCTAAAGTGGCAGTGCACAACGGAGTTTTAGTCCAAACACTTATGTATGGAAGTGAAACATGGAACTGGCAGAGGAAGGATGAAAGCCGAGTGAACGCAGTTGAAATGCGATCTCTTGTGGGATATCGAATGTGTGGGAAATCAATGTATGACAGGGTTACGAATGATGAAATTAGGCGAGAGTGTAAATCTGAGTCAAGTATAATTGATAAGATTAAGAAAGGGTCTCTGAGGTGGTTCGGTCACGTAGAACGAATGGACGACGAAAGAATGGTAAAACAAGTATATATGGCAAAAATGAACGGTAAAGTGAGACGAGGACGACCAAGGAAGACGTGGCATTATCAGATAAACCAAAATCTTAAGTCTGGTCATGTCAAAAGCAGAGAGAATCGAAGGGCATATATGACAAGATGTATGAATGTGGAAGAAGCTAGGAATGTATACCAGGATAGACGTGTTATGCGGTCCATTCTCTCTGCCTACCCCTACAGGGAAATGGCGTGATGGCAGTAGTAGTAGTAGTAGTAGTAGAGACGAGGAACTAGAATTCCAACCGTCCATGCGCTCTGTAGCTGCAAGACGTGCTGGGATATTTATTTATTGTACAGCGCCCTTGAGGTGATTTTCACAAAAATGGAGCTGTATAAATTATCCGAATATATATGAGGGTACGGTGATCAGTCCTTCACTTTAAAGGCCAGTCAACTAACTCACTATTAGAAAATGGATATTAAATTGGGTAAGTGTTAGTCCGCAACAAATTGATTTGAAACCTGATTCAAATAATATAGCAAAATTTAGCAAAAGAGATTTTAATGATAATTTTATTTAAATTATTATTTAAATTTAGCGAGTACTCTTGGGTAAAAATCCTGCAAAAGGAAATCAATTTGAAATTAGTCGGTCTCATGGTGTAATGCCGTGGTGTGAAACGGGCCAAACATGCGATATCACGCAATGGGCTCGTGGTTTGCACGTGCACAGCGGTCCAGTCTCCGAGAATGTACGGTACATTTATAATTGATGTTTTAAGCACTACACTATAATGAAATAAAAGTTTGATGAAGTGTGACTTTAGAAAATAAATTAAACATGAAATACTTTTACTTAAACAACCCTTTTTAAATCTTCCAGGAACACAATACATTTTAGCATTTTCGAATGGATTTTACAACAACCGAATGCAGATTATGGTGACTAACGAGGGCATATTGTTTGTGTGGGGATTGTGAGGAAAACAATCGATTCTTGTGTTAAAAACAAAGTATCGTAATGGTTATGTTTTGCTTAACGAACGACTGAATGTTCAACATACAATTAAGCTATATGTACGCACGCATTTTTAACGAGGCCGTTTTCACGCCACATTCAAAATCCATCCGTCACGATAAAATAACATAGGATGGATTGATTTTTATCGTTTTATAATTCTTTTTTTAAAATATTTTATTTATTTAATGGCATACAAACGCACTAACTAGTACTCCATAAGACCGACTTATCTGCATTCGATTCCTTTTTGCATTTTTTAAAACCTTGGAGTAGAAATTAAATAAATAAAACTAAAAAAGAAAAGAACAAATGAGTTTCCACCTACCATAGTGAAATGGGCTTTATTCTTGCATCAAATTAATGGCAAGTGGGCAAGCAATTATACGGTTTTTTTATTTGTTCATTTTTCCATACATATATTATTTACATAGGAATATAATTACAAAAATACACTTTAGAAAAATATATCTTAAAATTAAGCTATAACATGAATTGGAAAAAATTCTCACAAAGACTACAGCGTCTGGGCCATTCCTTTTTTAATTATGAAATAGTTCATGGCACATATATATGGTATGACATGACCATGTAAAGAGAACAAAAATAAAAGAAAAACCAAATTAACATATGCTGAAATTACGATGATGATTTATTTGCAGTATGCATTTTTTTTTATTTAAGAATGTGTCTATCTGCTCCTTCCATGCTAATCCAAGACCTCAAACCTACTTCAAACTGTACCGGTAATTTAATGTTTTGTATTTCCTTGGTTAGAAGATTGAAGGATCTTGGACCAATTATCGCTTACATATTCAAAAACTATTCTTACTCAAATTAAAGACACAACCCCAATAATACAACACATACAAATAATACAATCACTAGATCCTCAACACAAACACAACTTACACAAATACATATTAATATCTACCACTTTCGGGCAAGATTTTGAGTATTATGCAATTCAAATCTATAACCTGTCTATTAAAACTATAAAAAAAGTTCAAAAAATTCAAAAAGGCTGTAAAAAAATTTATAAAATGGACTGTCTCATTCGCCTAAACCAATATTGAATAAACTGCTCCATAAATACATAGTTTATGTTTTGTTTTTGTTATTTTATTGTACGTTTTATAATATAAATAACACAGGTGTACATAAATCAAATATAAACTTAAATATGTAGTGTTTAAAACTTTCTGAACATTTTGTTAAGTATCTCTGTAAATTAAGTCTTCTTTGTTTATTCTCACATATAAACATATTTGAAACAAGTATTTTGTTAAATGTCCTCGGCTTTTTATTGTTATCCTTTGTTTAAAATGGAAAAAATGAATAAATAGAATAAAAAAATGAAATAAAAAGGGGATACGAATAATGCAGAATACACGTTTTTTAAGAATGTATATACATTAAATGCCCATAAGGCTTTTACAATACAAATTTGGTTATTTATTACGGAAATCATATAGTCTTTTTTAAAAATACAAAGTACAAAAGAACAATTTAAAAAGTAAGATCAATTACAGATTTTACATTAATTTAACTATGATTGCAGGAGGAGAGGGAAAAAATAATTAAATTCTTAAAAAATAAATATATATTTAAAAATTAAATAAAAAGTACATAAAAGGGAGAAGACAATGTATAGCTCCAACTCTACTTTCCTCCCCTCTCTCTCTGCTTCCATGAACATAAATATTTCTTAGTAAAAATTCACAACCAACAATAATTAATCAGATGCAGGTAGTAGATGTACATATGAATAAGTAAAAATTAAGAGTTGAAATTAAAAGTTAAAAACATAATAAAGTTTATTAACAGTAGCAGTTATAAAAAGGTTAAAAGGTAAAATTAATAAAAACATGTTTAAAAATATACAATAGAAGTAATTCAAAAGTACGTAATTTACTTTTTACAAAGTGTAATTTAAATTTGAAAGAATAATACCGTAAATAAAGAAATTTAAAATACACACACAAATTTATGAAAACAAATATAGAAAGGTTAACTAGTAAAGGAGTGACTAACTTAAACATTGTTTTTATTGTTAACTTATCATATTGTACTTGACATAACTTTTTATTTATTTATAGCAGGCGAACTTGAGATGAAATCGCACTAACAAAGAAAATTGAGCTTTAATTAAAACAACACACAATGAAGAAAAGTATAAAATAAATTATAGAATAAAAAAAGTTAAGTTTAAAATATGTCATAATTCAATAGACACGGTACAAATGCGAAATATATGGCATTTCAATCGGATGTAATTGTTTTCCTTGAAGCTCATTCTCACATAAAGGTAGGATTACATTGTTCTCGTGCGTTGTGGAGTGATGTGCTGAGTAGCCATCTGGCGCGCAAAAATCATAATAGTAGTAATATAATACACATAGGTACTGTGCAGATATTGAGTCGAGAAGCATGCCACCGTCGCGGGCTAGTGAGCTCCTCTACACCGGCCAGCTGCCGGTCCTCTAACATCCGCAATTAATTTGAAGAAATATTTGTTTTTGAGGAATTTTGTCAAAAAAAAAAATGTTTTTAAAAGTTTATATTAGTTCTTAAGATGTTATGAACCAACTTAATAAAGCATAAATAAATAATCCGGGGAGAAAATTTTGGAATACGTCTGTACGAAGAAGTCATACCGCGTTTCCTCTTTACGGCGATTTTCAAAAAGGGGCATTTTAAGTTCTAATTCCGGCTCATAAAACGGAATCCAGATCATGAATAGAAACGGGAGCATCGCATAATTACTATAGCAAATAATGTATGTAGAGTATCTCTATACATCGGCCGTACATTCCTCACGAAATAACGGACTATGTTTCCGGGAGGTCTAGCAAAGCATAAAGACTGGTAATCAATATTATTATCATTATGTTTAAAATTTACACATACAAAAAATATTACCGTACCTAAGTATACTCACAAAAGATGACAAACAATTACGGTATCATAATGAGCGTTTGTAGCACTATGTAGAACTTACAACGTTGTGTTTATATTTATTTTTTTATGTGACATACAGTTCACAATGAGATTAAGAGGATACGCTATAGATTTTTAGTATAATTTATTTTTAATTATTATGTAAAAAAATTATAAATTATTTATTATGGGAAGTTTTTGGTTTATGACTTTACTTATTTCTAATGTTTGTAGATTATTAATATATCTTAGCGAAAACTGATTTTATTAATATGTTAAATTTTCTACGCTCGTTATTACAAATCTATAAACAAATAGTGTAAAATGTGCAAATGTTGATATTTTATGCAATGCTATGATATTTTATGATGACTATAAATATGTATGCGGAATATTGTAGTACTGCTGGTTTCCCAAATATTTTTTTTTTTAAATGTCATGCCACAAGTCTGAGGGGTTGATGGTGGCCGTTAGATAGCCATCACAGGTTCTAATTTGAATTATAATGATTTATATTTTTAGTTTTTTATTGATTGAATTTTTGAAGATCCTCATTATTTTTTACTCTGTTTTTACCGTGTTTTTTAAAAATATTTGTACACTTTTTTTATTACATCTTTTGCTATTTTTTTCTTTTTACTATGTTTTTTTTTCAAATATGTTTTTCGCTAGTTTTTACTACGTAAATAAGTTTTTTACTATGTCTTTTACTATGTTCCTTACTGTGTATTTTGATTTTACTACGTATTTAACTGGGGTTTTAAATATGTTTTTTTAATATGCATTTACCATATTTCTTACCATGTTTTTTAACTATGTATTTTACTATGTTTTTCACTACGTAATTTGTATTTACTTCACCTTTATTTATTTTTTATATGTATTGTTTACTGTTTTTTTTATATATTTATTTGACTGGCTTAGAACGGGGTAAAAAACTCTAGTAAGATAGTCAAAGCAACATTGTATAAATGTATAGTTTTATGTATATCATATGATAATAAATAAGTAAAGTGAATAATATTTTTGATATATTTTTTTAAAAGGAATAACCCGCTAAGCCTCTTCTTTAGAGGCTTGTCAGCTGGTGGAAAATAAGATATGGAAGGAACTTATGAAAAATATACCACAACACCCAGACTAACTGAAAAAAATCTTTCTTGGATTTTTTTCTTGCAACTGGCGGGAAACAAACCCACGACGCGAGTTTCACAGTTAGCTGTCTTACCAACTGCGCCACGTCATATACTCGTATAATATGTACACGTATATTATTAATTAGTACCCACATTTTACAAACATACTACTATCAAAAAGCCTTTTCACACTTTTTTTACATTCAAATAGATTTTGCGAATAATTAAGTAAATTTATTTTAAACTCTGAAAAGCGAATATTTTTTTGTATGGTCTATGAAATCAGTTTTTCTAAGAGTTGAGAGTAAAGTAAAAACACATAAATTATTAAAGTTTATTAAAACAGACAAGGAAAACATTTCTGAGAATCCAGCCATGTCTACAAACATTTGGACATACTCAAAATATGGTTCAATAAAATTATTATTTGGTATCACTAATTGGGCACTTATTAATTATGTCATTGGGACATTGGGAGACAAGCGTGGGTCAGTGATAACATTGCGGTCAACGAGTCTGTAATTCTCAGTATTATATTAATTATATAAACATGGATGTATGACAGCTATAAAAGGAAAAGATGGGAAAATGGTGACAAGTGATAGTGGAATAAAAACAAGATGGAAGGAATACTTTGAGGAGGTGTATGAAACACATACAGGAAATATAAGCACTGCAGCACCTCCTCAGGTAAGTTTAAATGCATATGATGGTACGACAGAGATAAGAATGGAAGAAATAAAAATTGCTGCCAAATATATGAAGAATGGAAAAGCGCAAGGTTTTGATAATGTTGCTACAGAATTTATAAAGGCGGGCGGTGAAATAATTTTTGTATGGCTGCACAAACTTTTCAACCGATGTTTAGAGGAGGAATACACTCCTCCAGACTGGAGAAGGGCTGTTGTTATGCCTCTATACAAGGGAAAAGGTTCAAGAGTAGAATGCGGAAATTATAGAGCAATCAGCCTTTTGAGCGCTGTTGGCAAAATGTATGGAAGAATACTGATTGATAGAGTAAGAAAAGTTACAAAGGATAGAGTGTGGGATATTCAGAGCGGTTTTATGAATGGAAGAGGATGTATGGATCAAATATTTGCTTTACGAAACATGACAGAAAAATTTCTTGCTAAAAACCAAAAGCTTTTCTGCGCATTTGTCGATCTGCAAAAAGCGTTTGATAGAGTTGACAGAGAAAAATTATGGAAGGTGTTATCGGAGTACGGAGTAAGCGTAAATCTAACACGTGCTATTGCTTCTCTGTATAAAGACAGCACAGCATGTGTTAGGGTAAATGGATCATACACATCGTGGTTTGACATTCATAAAAAAGTGAAGCAGGGATGTGTTATGTCACCATGGCTGTTCAACGTGTATATCGATAACTGCATGAAAGAACTGAAAGGCTTAAGAATGGGAGCAAAAATGGGTGATTTAAAAGTCAATTGTCTTTTGTATGCTGACGATGCTGTACTCCTTGCTAATAACAAAGAGGAACTGCAATTCTTGGTAACAAAGGTCTACGATGTATGCAAGAGAAGCGATTTGCTGATGAATGTCGATAAATCGAATGTGATGGTTTTTGAAAGAAATGAAAGTATGACTAAATGTGAAATCACTGTGAATGGAGTTATACTAAAACAAGTAGAGGAATTTGTGTATCTGGGAAGTATGTTCACTAGGGATGGAATGACTGAGAAAGATATTGAAAGGAGGGTGAGTGCCGGGAACAGAGTGAACGGTGCACTTAAATCGACCTTGGCAAATAAATGGTTGTCACAAGAGGCAAAATTGGCAGTTCACAACGGAGTCCTGGTCCCATCCCTGATGTATGGGAGCGAAGTATGGACTTGGAAAAACAGGGATGAAAGTAAGCTGAATGCTGTCGAAATGCGATCTCTCAGGCGAATGTGTGGTAAAACTATGTACGATAGATGCACAAATGTTGAGATCCGTACATTATGTAAGGCTGAGACAAGCATTATCGACAAAATCAAGAAAGGAGCTCTGCGCTGGTTTGGACATGTAGAACGAATGGACAGCAAGAGAACGGCTAAGAATATTTACAATGCGAATATTGATGGATGCAGAAATAGAGGAAGACCGAGAAAGACATGGCATGATCAAATCCAACAAATACTTAAAGATGGACATGTCAAAAGTCGGAATAATCGGCGCGCGTGCATGAGAAGATGTATGAATGTAGAGGAAGCGAGATCTGTATGCAAAGATAGAGTGTTGTGGCGTTCTATCCTCTCTGCCTACCCTTACGGGGAAACGGCGTGATGGTTTGTTTGTTTGTTTGTATAAACATGGACAAAAACATTATTATTAATTCAACAACGATGCATAGATACTCAAAAACATAAAAAATTTATATGTTATATTTGACGATACAATTTCACATGCATATTATTTCCGATTACAGAATTAGGTAGATTTACATTTGTTTTTTTTTTATTATGTTTTGTAGAAAATAAGTTGTACATATGTACTTGTTAATTGAGATTTATTCCAAAGATATTATTCGCGAAAGTTGGGAGAGTATCAAGATATATGTCAATTTCGTTATTTTGGCAGCATATGTATGTTATATTCCCGACACATGCGGGCCAAAGGTATGTGACATGTTGCATTGCTAGAAAAAAAAGGCAGTTAGAATATGTCCCGATATCTGGGTGTTCCCAATCCCGCATTTATTTGTATTTTATAAAAGTTGGTATCTACTTGAAAGTTTAATATTTTATGGAGAAATTTTAGATCGTATAACAAATAATTAACTATATGGACGCAAAAAATAAATATTTACGGCCTTTTTATTCAATTATAATTTAAATTATTTATAATTAACAATTATTTTGCACAGCAGGCCAGGAGGCTCAATTACAGTAGTAAATTATATCACAGAACACCCAGGCTTAAGAAAAATGACAGAAAATAATTTGTTCATGAAAGTTAGGTGATCAATCTTAGTTCTTATTCTTTTCACACGTTTAGATTAATATATGGGTGAAATAGACTATTCTCCGTCGGATATCACGCGGCTGGTTTGTTTATTTGGAAATTATTGTAATAATGAACTGACTTTTTCGGATCCATCTCCGGTAGGTATAAGTTAAAACAGGTTGTAATTTTTGTTAATAAACCGTGATTATTAATATTAATACTAAGAATTTGGCGAACCCTGTTTTATTTGAATGGATAACTCAAAAAGCGAGATAGTAAAAGCATTGTGAATTATGTCAACATCGGCGTCGCGACACGAAAACTATTTATACGGTGGTCATGTTGTGAATTAGGCCAATTCAATTTGTGGGCACGTTTATTCACTAAATAATGATAGTAAAATACCGACAAATAACAAGAGCGATTAGTTATGTAGTGTCACTGTTTACTACATCACATAATAATCTTAGTAATTCGCTCATTACATTTCTTTATATTATTCAGTCATTTATTAACAAACATTAAAAAACACGACAGTATCTTAGTGCACATGTCAGGCGCGTGCGGTGAATATTATTAGTAGGGATACTGACAAAGAATAATCATGTTTTTACATTTAGTGGGTGTGATATTACATTTAGTCCTGATTAGCCCACATTAGTATATCCTTCCTGATCCTAACAGTTTAGATAAATCTAAAGAAATTTGATTGCAGAAAAATCCACTTTTTAAAATATAAACCTTGTATATTATAAAAATAACTGCACATATAAATAGTGCAGCGAGAGATTTTTTAGAAAAATATATGTAAATTTATAAACGTAGTACTTTATATAATTGTTACACATATTATTTATATTTTTATGTATTTCATTGCTTTATATTTGTTTTATTATATATTATACTATATTATTTATGTTTAAGTAACATGTATTCTTGGCACATATATATATACTTTATATTTGTATAATAATGATTTTTAATTTCTTACACTTGATTAGCTAGGCATTTATAATTAAGTAGTTTTAGTTTTCCTTTTTTATGTTATTGTTTTATTAGTAAAGGACTACTTACGCTCTAAAGATAAAAAAATCTCCATCTTAGAACAGGCTGTGCCATGTTAGATGGAGACTATCATAAACAGAGAACACTCCGTTTTCATTTTACATTAATTGGTTTTATATAGATTCCCTGTTATTAAGTATGTATATTATTTTTTTGCAATAAATTTATAAATAAATAAATAAAATAAATCAATTTTAAGCAAGGTAAATAATACAGAAACTCACATATGTAAAATAAAGTATATATGGGTAGATATTTAATTAAAATAAATATTGTATAGAATAACTTTTGTAAAGTGCGCTTGAGGTATATTATGCAAATGATCCTATGTAAGTTTTCCATTATGATAATAATAATAATAATTAATAGTTGATCATGTATAAATTAAGCACAGAAGCAGGCGCGTCTAGCGGTGAAGCTGTAAACATTTGGACAGTACCTAAAACACGAGATGTTTTTAAATTTTTGTTAAATTTTAAAAACTTTATTTAAAATTTTATGCTATACGTTATAGAGTAGTTTTTTTCTTTGCATTACTCAAGTTGGACGCTCTTATCTCTGCGAGTCTCGTAGAACAATACGACAACGTTATGAACTTTAATGCGCGTGCGCGGAAATTCGAACATTTGTAATAAGACTGGACTCAAAATGAAGAGTAGTATCCAGATTCCACCATATTAAACTTTGTAACTGTACTGTATGTTTCCTAAATAAAAGAAAATAAAAATAAAATAAATAAATATCAAATAAATACTATCAACTTTCAAAGCCAAGGAACCTTGATATAGGAAATACGCATACGTATTTAGGCAGGTATGTATACTGAAAATATTGTTTAAAATGGCGGCCTCCGTGGTGTAGTGGTCAAGACGCTTGATTCACACACGGAAGGTTCCGGGTTCGATTCCCGGTGAGAAGACAAAAATTAAAATGTGATTTTTCTCAAGCCTGGGTGCTCTGTGATGTAGTTCACCACTGTAATTAGGCCTCCTGGCCTGTTGTGGTGCAAAAAAAAAAAACAAAAAACAAAATGAGGAACTTCAGCCCTACGGGAAATTGGATACAAAAAATGTTTTCTTGCGCGGGGTACAAATTAGAACATTAAATTGTAGTGCAAAGTTTCTTGAAAATGTGCGGAAAAAATAATAAAAAATATTTTAATAAAAACGCACTACTTTGAATGACGTCACTGGTTCATGTGAATCAACCTATGATCTGAGAGCTATGGAAGATTTCCGGTCTGCTTGTCGCTTCTGGACCAATGGGAAGAACTGAATGAGAATAAGCGGAAATGAACCTCTGACGTCACACGCGGAGTTATTTCAGAAATACAAAACTTTAGAAAATCATAGCGCTGATAATACGATATATAAAAAATTAAAAACACTGAACTTCCTCATTGTAAATTGCGTGCGTTCGAACATTTTCTGCGATAATTAGGAATATTTTTTGATTTTTTACCATATTTATAATTTTTAATAGTAAAATACATATTATTATTTTTAAATATTCGAGGGATGCGCCGCATCCACAGTGTGCACGGACGGAATGCGCCCGGTGTACATGTGTACATTGGCAACAGGTAACGGATGCGTTATTGTCGTGATAGAACTTCCTATTGGTAATTCTGTCTCTTGTGAAACTAACAATGCCGGTTTTTTTTAACATTAATGTATGCTCTGTAACAATACTAAAATTGATAATGGAACGCCATAAGGTTCTACGCGCTTGCCATGCGGACGCTTGCCGCGTTTTTGGGCGGTGTCGGTATTTAGTGCACAGATCAATCAAAGGAAGCCAAATACCGAATTAATATAGATTATACTCTGGGCTTGAACCAATGAAAACTCTGGATTAACTGCATTCGAAGGCGTGCGGATGCTGACGTTTGGCTCGCGTATGCTTGACAAGCGTTTCGCCAAGCGGCTTGTGGCAAGCGTTACACTCAAACAATGCGTGCAAATTGTAGAAATTGACTTCAACTCTTAAAAGGCTGTGCTACAAAATTCCTTTACACGCTTTAATGAACCACCGTGTTACCTCGAGCGAAAGACAGAATATTCTGAAGTTCAGACATTTAAAAAAACATAGAGACATACAGTTAAATAATTCCTTTTCCATAATTTAGGCCTGTCATAGCAAAATAAAATAGAAATCAGAAACACGCCGGTCATATAACTAGCGTGCACTATCGCTTACTGCCAATAATCGACTGATTGAGCTAATTTCTCTTTTTGTTTTTATCTCTTTCACACTAACACCGGTCCCAGAACAGCGTCTCTGTCTTCCTTGTTATAAGTTCTATTCTCATGCTGTTTCTTGTACAGTAAATTTATTGTGGTATTAGCGTCACTTTCATTCGTATAATCTTCGCATAGTAAGGATAATTTTTTTTTATTAAATAGAGCACATTTTTACAAATTTTGCTTTCTAAATCCGATGTGAAAATGACAATATGAAGATTAAAAAAAAAAAACAAATTGATTATTTAAATAAATAAGAAAGATATATTTAGTCTTGTATCTTACGTAGACTCGTGTTACACCACAGCCGCACAAGAGTTAAAAATCTCCATGTACAGTTCGCCAATCGTATAAGGCTCATTGCGAAACCATGAATTTACCAATAGTGATGAGTTTGGGAAAACTATTCTAGAGATAATCCTCTTAATTGGCCTCCACGCTCCTGTGATTTGAAGCCATTGCACGCCATGTCTTATGGAGCTACGTGAAGTCCACGGTATATGGAATTGTACTAACTACTCTTGAAGCATATGAATTCAATATAACAGCACGATTCCAGAAAAAACGCCAGATTTGTGGAAAAACTGTCAAAGTTGGACTTACGAAACGCGCTACGTAACTGCTCAATGTAGAGAATATTAATTTGTCAAATATATTTTTTAAGTGTGTATTTTCATTCGTTCAAACACAATAAAAACAAACTAATTCCAGCAAATATTTGCTTATTTTATACAACTTTATATTGAAGTATTAGGTGTACAACTATACTCCCATCGTTTTCCTTTAAATGGATTTAGGGGTAAGTAGTTATCGAAATAAATATATCATACACGTCATGCAATAAACTTGGGCATCTATCAACATAATACCATAGAAGCATAAGTCGATTTGTGTCTGCATCATGAAGTTAATCTCGGTTGAAAATTTCAGTTTACGAGCCGAATTCTCATTTGCGGGAGGTTTTAATTTTCTGCTTCAATATGGAGAAATCTGCGGCTGAGGCTCATCGAATGCTCTCAAATACTGAAGGTGGGGTCGCCAATAGTGAAAGAACGTGTCGTGAATGGTTTTAACGCTTCAATAACGGTGATTTTCTCATCGAAAACAGCCATAGCGGTGGCAGAGAGAAGATTTTCTAAGATACAGAATTGGAGGCATTACTTGATGAAGACTCTCAAAGTCAAGAAAAATCGGCATTTAATTGACTTCAATTTAATATTGTATCACGCCTTAAAAAACACCCGGTACAACAAAAAACCTATTACTGCCTATTAAAATCTATTACAGTAAAGTAATTTAAAAATAAAAATATATATTAGCATTTGATCAATTTTACCGGTGTTAATCAAATCAACAAAATAAAGTACGATTCGCATCTTGGGCCGCGTGGCACAATTTATTTTCATATAAGAACGTAGGTATTATGTTTGTAAATAGAATGTAATTCGAAAAAGATAAACGCTAATGCTTATGCTATATGCATTAAGGTTAATTTAATAATCACGATATCAAAATCGTAACTGATTCGCAAGATTAATTAATTACGTATTGCAATATATTTATACATTTTTAGAAGACTATTTTCGGAGATGACTCGAGGAATTCGTTGATTTTTATCTTTCATCAACAATACAATGATTTGAACGTGATTCATAATCCTATTTTTTTCAAATATAAATGTTAAACAGATATACTATACAAGACATGTGACAATCATGACATGGGATAGAAACAAGAGCTGACACAAGACAAAGAATTTACTTAGAACATCTGAAATGAACTTTAAGGACAAGCACAGGAAAAACGCTTAGAAATCGAATCCGAAATGAAGAAAGTAGATGGACCTGAGGCACCGAAGATGTGACGCGATGGAACAGAGCTTTAAGAAGATTCTGGAGAGATCATGTAAACAATTCCGTCCATTCGTACAACTCCAGAATCCCTTACATTGCAGCTAATAAAATTTCAACTGGCAATAGTTTTCCTGGAAGACCGCCTAAAAGGTAGAGAGACAGTTGGATCTCAACGTCCCGAGCGGAGCAGCATTATGCCAGAACAAATCAACAGATCTAGATGAAGAGAAAAAACATTTAGAGAAAGAAAAAATACTAAAACGTAGGTGTCTTTATGTGAAAATACCAAATGAAAAATAACTCGTATCTCTATGTACACAAATTAAGTCATAAAGTTTTCTGTTGGAATTTTTGGTATCTCCAATAGTAAATTGGTGTATTTCCTAAATGTTGCATAGAGATACGTGTAGTTGAATAAATGGTGGTACTACAACAGACAGACGTATTTTTGTTAGCCAATCAACTTTAAGGTAATTTTTTTATAAAACTTTTTTTTTATAAAACGTGGATCAATTCTTTTCATCAACAAGGTGACAAAATACATAAATGTGCTTCGTATTCCGCAGAGGTAAATGTTCAAGTTTTCTCAATTATTAACCGTGAGAGAATCGACGCATCGTGAGTAGAATAATGAAAACATTCGTAGCCCCGTAATAATGTAATTTTATTGTAGAGTTGAATCAGAATACATGCTGGATTAATAAAAATCCATTTCCTCTTCAAAGAATTGATTGTTTAACTTAAACACGTTTAATTCAATTTGGGTGGGCTGGTAGGCAATCATGGTATACTAATAGTTAATAGCAGGGGAGCCAAACTTTTGATAGAAGGGCCACCATATCGCACCTCGGGAAAAACAAAGGTGCAAATGCAAATTTTTTGTAAACAAAGTTAAGTATTTTCGAAGGTCCTAAAAGTTGTTTACTACCAGTAGAACAAAGACTGAGTTGCTATTTACCGCTCTAGAGCCGTAGTGTCGTTGTAGCGTTAGTGCGAAATTCGCAAAGTATTGGATTTTTTCATGTTTAAATGTGTTTTCTGGAAGATGTTGTTATTTGGAATAACACCTTTGTTCTTCCGGAGGTGCGATATACCGCACACTGGAAGGACATAGGACAAAAGCCTCCTTGGCGGTGCCGACTTTCAATGAAAATTTCCTCGTTATCGAATGAGAAAAACTGCCCGAAGAAGCTCTCTGTAATCTAGTGCATGTGCAAAAAAAGGCTAAGATTTATCACTAACTTTTGTGTCAAGACTATCAATGCTGCCATTTCGAATATTTTTCCACTCTGAGAAGCATCTGTGATATTTATCTGTGTTATTCGAAGATGACTGGATACTGATAATTCATTTCTCAAAATTCAGCGGCTACAGACATTATTAAGCATTGACTTAAATTCTACGACTTGGATAATCGATCTTCATTCAAAAAGAAAATATTTTCAAAGGATTTTTGTGTGCCTTCAGAGTTCCACGGTTTTGAATTTTTGAGTTTGCACCATTATGTACAATTGAGGGATTTATTATAACAGGGCTATTTATAAAATCGGGAATAACGTTGGAAATATGATATGTACAAAGTATTTAGAGCGCATTTTTACGATTCTAATAAATACAGTTTAACTATCAAAGCATAAAAAACTCATTTTTATTCAAAATTTTAGGATTTAAATCTAGTACATGCAAAACGGCTCGAAGTTGGCGTCACGTCACTTTGAAGTGACGCATCATGTCCGCCGCGAGTACGCTTCCAACAGAAATTGAGTACAAGTATGAAGCGGTAACGTTATTTCAATTTTATTTCAATTTCAATTTCAATTTAATTTCAATTTCAATTTTATTTATTCATATACAAAATGGAATATATTAATTCATACATATAGAAATAATTTAAATAATAAGGTAAAATTAGGTGTATATAAAAATAACATAATTATACATAATATCCAGAGAATAATATGTTAAAAAAGTAAGAGAATTTTGTGACGAAAAACTCCTTCAGAGACGTGAAAAATGTCAATGTCCAAAGTAATATTGTTAAACATAGAGATAGCTCTTCCGAAAGGCATAACTATTGGCAGGTTGGTCCTGTATATTGGAATGTGAAACAGTCTATGCTGACGCTGTCTGAGGTAATTATCCGGAACATAAAAGTTAATGCTCCGCATAATTTCAGGGTTGTCAATAATACCGCTCAACAATCGTAATCGTAATAATCTTAATACATGCCGTTTATGATATAGGGCGCAAATCGTCCCTTTTTCGGGTAATTAAAATTATGCGTATTTTAAAAAATATTAATAATACCGTTACAATAGTAATATTTTTTCTTATTGAAAAAAATAATATTTTCTTTTAATGTGAAAGGACTCAATTGCAATTATCATTATTTATTTATATTATTATATTATGTAAGTAGGTACGGCTTACGGCTTTATATTCAAGATAGGCTATACGTTTATGTCAATATAGGTTAGTGAATATGATGTTTTTTAGTAAACTTATTGTGTATGCAGTTAATTGGTAGAAAACCATATTTTAATTTGGTACGGTATCCAAAATAAAATACTTTTTTTTTTAATATACAAGAGTGTGTAATGTGACCCGTTTCATCTTGTTTTGTAGTATATGAGAAAACTTTGCAAATATTTAAGTTAGTTCGATAATGTCCTAACAGATGAAACGCGTCACATTATACACTCTAAAAAATAAAAGTTTAATTAAATCCAATAAAAGTATTTTATTTTGGATACCGCACTAAATCTTATTTTAAAGCTCGTGGGCCAATCTTAGTCCGCGAACCGCAGTTGGTATAACTCTATACTCTATAGTCATAAGTCTATACAACTCTTGAATTACACGCAGGTAGAGCCGTGCTGATCACAACACGTGTTATTATGCATTTCCTAAGTGATTTTCAACAACTCTTAAAGCCTACACAGTGAAGGGTGGCACTGAAATTTTTCTCGAACCTTTTGTTCAAGAATTGAATTGATTGATAAAACATATTTCACCTCTGAGGATTGTTGAAAGGTGTGCTCAGGTACAAAGGCTTTCAATTATTAGTATTGTTTGGTATTGTATTGTATTATTTGGGATAAAACTTGATTGCGATAAGCTTAATTTAAAAAATATATTTTTATTTTTTTTATTTATTTATTTATTTATTAGTTTATACATACAATGTTACAAAATGGCACAAAAAACACTCTGGCAAAATTCTGCTAGTACTAGGAGTAGGCTCAGTATATGAAGGGTCGGCAAGCCAGAAATATTAATACGCCTAATGTTGCAATCGGTTCCTATATGGGCAAATGCCTGTTCTAAGAAACCGATTTGTTGCGGCAAATATGGTTTACGAATATTTTTCCTATAAATAAAAAAAACTATATTGAAGAAATAAAAAAAAAACAGTTATAGCCCAAAAGAGAAGAAAAGAAAAAAAAATTAAGTTTACATTAAATGTAAAAATACAATTAAATACACAAATATAAAGCATACATACTTCGTACATACATTTACACAGATATAAAGCATACATACTTCGTACATACATATACACATACATACATATATACACACATATACATACATATACATATATATACACACATTCATACACGATATATATGCACATGCGAAAATACAATAAATTTATATATGATTCAATGGGATAGCATAATATTTAGATTACTATCACCAATAAATTCTCCGATTCCTTACTTCCAATGTCTGTCAACCAAATCTTTAAATTTCTTTTCAAAACTGATGGTTTATCAGATTTCCAAAAAGACGGTATCAGGTTGTATAGTTTAGGTCCGTTATATAGAAATGATTTTTGGAATACCGCTGTACGTGCTATTGGAATCACCAAATCGTTTCTTACTGTACTCCTGGTTGAGTGCGCATGACTCACAATCACCTGAGTGCTCCTATTTTTGTGGATGTCAAGTATTACTTTCCTCATGTAGATTTGCCTTAAGCCAAGGACGTCTAAGGATTTGAAAAGGCCTTCACTCGGATGATTGTACGGTTTTCGCAATATTATCCTCAATATTGATTTATGTACCTTAACCAAGGGATCAAGAATAGTCTTGGCAGCTCCTCCCCAACAAATACATCCGTAGGCCAAAACAGAGTTGCACAAACCATAGTATATACTTTTAATATCTACAATGGACAATATGTTACGCAGTGTTATAAAGATATAGATTAGTTTCCTAACTCTACCCACTAAATAGTTAATGTGTTTTCTCCAGTTAAGGTGTGCGTCAATAAAGATTCCTAAATATTTGATGTCTTGTACACATTCCAGATGGTAGCAATTACAGCTGGTAAGCGTGTTACAATTTGTATTATGAATTTTTATCCTTAATTCTATTCTTGGTAGGCCTTTTATATTTGGGCTGAATTTTACGTATTTTGTTTTCTTTGAGTTTAGTGTCAGCAAATTATCTTTGAGCCAGTTTTTAAGAATATTCATTCCTGTTTCGGCCTTAACATGTGTTTCCTCCCAATTATCACCCATATATATACATTATTGGATGGCTTCAATGAGGACCAGCATACGTCAGTGGATTATGTTGTTTTTTTAACAGTCCGGAGCATCATTCGATATTTGACTATCTAACATCTTGCTAAATTTAAAATGTTCAGTTATGTCTTTCACCACGGTCTACAAAACGCTTTTTTTCCGTTATAGAATGAATGACCAGAATCTTATGCGGACTTCGAAGGTGAAAGATCTGGACATTGCTTTTGTGAGTTCCCTGACATTTCATGATCAGATTGAAACAGTTCGTATATATCCCTAATTTTACCTTTTTATTTTCATTATTTATGTATGAATTAAGATATTCCATTAATTGTAAATAAATTGAAATTGAAATTGCATTGGTACCGTAACCGCAGCGTATCTTAATATTTTTTTTATATGACGGTAAGAAAATATATTTTACGAGAGACTATGAAATATTTCAGTATTAAGACATCTATTAAAATGAAGGGTAGGTTTTAAGAAAATATTTTTAAGCATAGAAATTTTTCAATGTTTCAATGAGGAAGTTCAGTAGTTCAGTGGAAAAATATATTTTCATGAATTGTATTATCAGCGACATGATTTTTTTAAATTTGGTAATTTTGAAATTACTCCGCCTGTGACGTCTCAAGTTCTCTACGGTGAGTTGTCCCGATTGGTGGGTTGGCTTCCCGGTAACCGGAAATGTATCACAACACTCTGTCATTGATTGATTATGTATAACTAGTGACGTTCAAAGAAGTTAATTTATTTCGAAATAATTTTTATTAATTTTTGAGAAACTTCACCGTAGATTTAATAATTTTTACCGTGTTTAAACATTTTTTATATCCAATTTCCTGTTGCACTGAACTTCCTCACTAGACCAGACCCTGACATAAAGACGTAGGTCTGATGAGATGGTAAGCAGGTGGATAAAACACAGACCATTTCACAACCTGTGAATTGTTTCTTTAACATAATATTGTGTCAGTTTGAATTTTAATTATATCTTGTTATTGTTTTGTTTTAAATCATCTGATGAAAATGCACATGCAAGAAAAAGTTGCTGCATTGCATAGATTTATATACTATTAAGCGTGTTGTCCAGATGTTTGATGCGAGATACTCCCTCGTGTTGGAGAGGGTTCAGAAAAAAAATCTGAGGTATCTCTACATGAGGGAGTATGGTAGTTATCCGTGGCTCTATCCAACTGGGTTCCTCTTGGGTATGCTTGGGACCAATAGTTTACAACTTAGAAGGGATGGGTCTACACTGACCCATTTTTTCAGACTTTTAAGGGGGTTTCATCGATAACTCGGCCATTTTAGAGAGTATCAATTTTTATGTTCCTGATAGCTATCTCTGACAGCGTCAGCACAGACCGTTTTACCTCCCGGTTTCCAGAACCAACCTGCCTCTGGTCATGCCGATTGGAAGAGCAGTCAAGCAGTTGAACATTATCACTTTGGAGATCGACATCTTTCACATTAGTGAAACTATGTTTAAAAGGAAAATACTCTTGCTATTAGAGAGTATTATACGTTAATAATGTCGAACCATTGCTCAAGGCTGCCTCCGTGGTGCAGTGGTCAAGACGCTTGACTCGCGCACGGAAGGTTCCGGGTTCGATTCCCGGTGAGAACACAAAAATTAAAATGTGATTTTTCTCAAGCCTGGGTGCTCTGTGATGTAATTCACCACTGTAATTAGGCCTCCTGGCCTGTTGTGGTGCAAAAAAAAAGAAGAAAAAAAATGAAGTTTCGCATAAATAAATTGTCTATGTTTTTATGAATGTATGTATGTGTATGCGCATGGGTGTATGTACGTGTGTGTGTAAGTACATGTGTATATTTATATATACATGTGTGTATATATGTGTATGTCTGTATGTATATGAATCAAAATGTGTATCCGAATAAGTTTATATTTTGTTTGTTTGTGCTCTATATTAATTTGTTAACTATTATAATATATAAAAATGTAATTGCCTAGCTTGGAACGGGGTATGTACCCTTGTTAGCTGGGCAAAGTGAATATGGAATTGTATTTTGATAAAGAGTGTGAATAAATAAATAAATAAACTCCTTCAATGGAGATTTCTGAGGTTGCTTCAAATGCCCTCATGTATTCTAATCAAATGAATTTATCAAATCAACAAACTTCGATAAAACTCTTAGCGGCGCTTTGTAATCGAAGCCTTGACATCCAGTCGCGCGATGACTAGCGTCTAGCCTGTAGCCTCTCGCCTCCTGTAGTAAGCCGAAATTACAGCGCGGTGTAAACGAGTTATAAAATTTCTTGAATTCCACACACCTTTTTTTAACGAACCTAATCAGCTCTCAACAAGAGCGTTGGAATCTCTGCTATATAAACACGCCGCGCCGAACTGGTGCCACATGCCGGTGGCAGTTGGCAGTACTGATTTTTTATTGAATAGAAGTTAATAATTATTCACCTTAATCATCTACATAAGAATACATTACTTACTGATTAGCCGGAGTTAGACATGGTGGCAAAAAAAAATTACAGCTTCCAAGACGATTATTTGGATTTAAATTATTTTATCAAGAGATGATCAGTTTTACAAATCAGGTGGCGTTCCGGAAACTATGAAATATCCCGGTTTTAAAAACTTTTTTTAAATCGACCATTTTTTTTTTTTTCAATTTTTTTTTGAAAAAAGAAATATTTGCGTTCCTATGATTTACCCAAATATTTAATTTTGAGGGCCATTTTCAACGAGTTGTAAATAACTCACTATAAGAAAATGGCATCAAGTTGGGGTAAAGTGGGATTCAACCTTGGAACTTTGGTCCGTGAGTCCGATACACTAGCCACACGACCACAACCCGATATATAATTGAACAGAGAGGGAAAACATTTTTGAGAAGGAAATATGGAAGTCTAGGCAGTTAAAGGGTTTATGACCTGTCATTGGCTGGTTTCAATGGTCACTTTTTTATTATTTATTCATACAAATACATATACTCGTATGTATATTACAAAAAATAATAATAACGTACCTATCCCAAACTGCGTGAAGCCAAGAAACCTGCGTTGGGTTGGAATACAACATAATAGAAAGTGAAGGCATGTACATTATTAAAAATAGAAAAAAAATTAATTAAAAATTCTTACATAAACATATATTTCAATAAACATCTGGACAACACGCTTAATAGAAGTCACTTCACTTTTGTGAAGTAAAAGAACTGAAACCTTCATCATGTGGGTGAGATTCATCCGGCTAAAACAATTCACCTACTAAGCAACGCCTGAAAACAATTTTCCAATTTTTATACTTCTTCTAATATCAGTCTTCAATTTCCGTTATGGTTGACATGAAATATATTTAAAACAGTGTTTTTACACTGCAATCTTTCACACACAGAATTGTATTCTTCATCCGCCTGAACACGACCCTAAAAATATAGTAAAAAAAACAGTAAACTGTGATTTTCTTATTTACATAAGAGGGGTTATTTTTTTTAAATTATTGAACCACTGTTATAAGGATGATATTCTCATCCGTATTCTACCACTATACCTAGGCGTAGCTTTATACCAGGTTTATAAGTAAGGCCCACTGTGTTTAAAAAAAAATAAACCGCTCTTATGTAAACAAGAAAATCACATGCGTCATTCTACGATCAGTGCTATTTGTTAAAGTTTACTGTTTTTTTGGATATATTGTTTAGGGTTGTGTCCAGGCGGATGAATAATACAATTCTGTGTGTGAAATATTGCAGTGTAAGGCCCTTTATGCCATAATTTGAAAACCACAAAAATCCATATATCCTTTGATACTTGGGTTAGTTACATATACATACACATATTTATTAATTTTTAAATCTGGCCTTTATAAAACCTTTTTAAAATCAAATATGAAAAAAAACAATGTTGCATTTTTCGCACATCCGTTGTGCTACGATCACGACGAAATAATTAACATATTAGATTATCTCAAGCTACGATTAAGTAAGTAAGAATAGCCATCGACCAAAAAAAGAAAAGAAAACCATTTAAGGAGATTGTTGTATCTAGTATCCAATCACCAACCGGACCTCTTTTGTATCAACACGCCTCCAAAAACCTGAAGAAACGGAAGTTATGTCATAACTAATGGCTGATGAATGAACGCGTGGCTATTGTAATTTGTCTAAAGAAAACATTGACACAAAAAACGTCGCGTGGGAGGCTGTAGATTAAATACAAGATAACAGCCATTTTTGTGCGTTAGATGTAACATAACACCAAGCCTGATACGTTTGATTCTGGTATCAGTGAACTTGGCACGCTGCGTACACTGTAATTTGTTGCATTAGAGAAAGATAATCGATGGCAAGAAAACCTTTGCGCAACGGTTGCGATGTTAAAACCTGCAGAAAACCGCTAAGAAAAAAGGGAGGCAAAGAGAGGCCATCTAAAAATGGAGTACTAAACAGATTTGGAGAACGATGATGTACAGGAAAGGTCTAAAAGGAACGTTTTATTTAGCACTATACATATTTTTACAATACGCCCAAGGGGCATTTACAAAAATAATACAAGTAAGCACAAATATATGTAGGTAGTAATAATTTTAAAAATAAACAACAATTTATTTTTTTAAGACATGTAGAAACCAAAAAAGCACACTGCAATGCAAAATCAAAGGTATAACTTTGTGTATCAAAAAAAGAGAAAAATATTGATAAAATGTAACATTAATAGTTTATTTAATAAAAAATAATGAATAACAGTAGGTATACAAAGTAAATAAGAAAAATTAAAAAGCACATTGTAAATATTTCTATACGAAAAAATGCAATTAACAAATCAGTATTAAAAATAAATAATAAAAATTAAATTACAGTAAGTGTATAAGATTATAATATACATGGTACACATATTAAAAATATTTCAGAAAGAGAATTAGATAATAATAATACACAACAAATACTAGTAATAATAATAATATATAATAAAGATAATGAAGATAATAATAATAATAATACATTTACAATTTTTATACGTACAAGGGCGGGCATACTGCCTTAAGGCAATTTCTTCATACCTACCCAAATCGTTCAGTTTAAGAAAACTATAGATAAATTGGTAAATACAAATCTTGACCGACTCACGTCAGTCTTTTTTTGGTTGGAAGGAAGATATTGCTTTCAGTAAGCTTGTCAATGTACGTTTATATTAGCCAAAATTTATCATAAATTAGCGGACCCGACAGACGTTGTCCTGTCCGACCGTTAGCTTGCCTGCTGTTTATTACCTTGGAAAAAGACTTTTCATTCATAAGTAGATACTTATAGTAGGGCCAATTTAATAGGCCAAATTTGACATTTGTTGGTTTTAGCTTCATAGTGAGGTGACCTGCTTAAAAACTTCGATTCAAGTGAATGAATTGATTCGGACTTCAAACATAATATATGTAAATTGAATTCAGTTACTATGAAAAAGTACTTATAAGTACGGTAATTTTATTTTTTAAATTCATAAGTCAAATCCCTGTCCCATTATTATTTTCTATCGTAAATTTAAAGAACAAAATAAGATAAGTACATAATTTAACAAAATTATCAACATTCAATTTTTCTGGGTAACATCCCTAGTGTTTAAAAAGAAAAAGGGTTCACTGATGCAACATTGTAACGACGTTTAGAACAGAAAAAGTTTATTAAGTTTAGAATGGTTTATTAGTGAAAGTAAATCGTAAAATTACCTTTTTTTATCATTATTATAATAAATATGTAATCGTTATTGAAACAGTTCTAAATTCGAAAAAATAACCAATATTTTATTTCCGCCCTTACGAGGTTATGTTGTTGAATTTTGATGAAGTGTCAAATGTGACCTATTGAATTGGCCCTACTGTAGGTACTTGTTTGTGATTAAATTCCAAAATGAATTTAATTAGGTACCTAGGTACTTGTTTATGGTTGAATTCAAAACATAAAATAAATATTTTTTCAAATATGGCATTCTTTTTGCAAACGTCGAACTCCGGTCGTCTTACCAACAAAGTGGTGTACGTATGTAGGAATACGATTTTTTTAATGTATTGAATTTAATTTGAATAATCTGATTGAGATCCGCAAAAAACAAATGCTGTTTGTAAACATTCAAAAACAAACTTTTTTATACACAAAAAACAACATCATTCCATTTTTTTGTAAATGAATTCTCCTCGAATGCACCCCTGGTATATCGATGAATAAAACATTTATGCTCCTTACTTCTTTTTTACATATTGGATTGATGATTTTAATATCTACAAACACGCACAGCGCGAAGATCTATATTTCTCTGAAAACCGCACGTAAATCGGTTGAGCCGTTTAGGAGGAGTTTGGTGACATCATACGTACAGAGGAATTATATATATAAAGATAAAAAATTGATAAATTTATTTTTGTTTTGTGCCCTTTTCCGTTGATGCATTACAATCTGTCGCAGCATGTAGTGGGGCCGTTATACCTATACTTTTTTAGGTTTGTTTAAGAGATCTATAGTTCAATCTATTAGCTGTTGATAACGTGTGTAATTGCCTACTGATTCGTTATCAGTACTAACTGCAGATAGTACAAAAAAAATAGGTGGGATTATGGTATTATAATTTAGTTTCCAGTGTCATTCACCTGTTTGTGTTAAACTATAGATTTGGGCATCAGATTTATTCACTCCTATGCGGGGGCGTGTTTATGTCAGGTGTATATACCACCAACGTGTGTTCTACTTTATACGACACAGACTAAACTACAATCCGGCGAGAAAACGAACAGGATATATGGGTATAACAAACAGTTAAAGATAACCACAAACTTGATTATTATACACAAGTAAAGTTTGACCGAAATCTAACTGAAAATTGAGCAATTGAGCGAGGAGAATTAATCCTAGAGTTACAGTTGACTTGATGTTTTAATAAATTGAAATTAGTTACTCATAAAATGTTCGTTTAGCTGTTAATCTAAAATTTACGAACAGGCATTCTTCAAGTGAAACGGGCAGTTAAAATTTACAACGCATTATACAATTTGAGTTGAGTAATACAAATTGTGTATGGGCACAAGCCTTAGTAGGATGTAAGCCCATATTTGGTAATATCGTGTGTAAAAGGAATTCAAACTCGTGAATCAAACGCTTTGTATTGTTGTGTCCGTGACTTTGAAATGTGTATTTAGAATCATAAATAAAGGTAAAACCATGAAAGCGCCAATTTGTATTGAATCCAAAATAACCTTTAGTAATGAACGATTAAATTATTATGCAGTAAAAAATGTGAGTTGTTTATATTTCGAATCAGAGAAAAATCAGAATGAAGAACCGCGACAAACAATCCCTTAACTTACTACCCTAAGAAGAAGTACCTAGATAATTGACATAATTAATAATGATTATTGTTTTACATTTAAAGAAACAGTTTCGTAATCAGTCCAAATATTTTTTGGTGCAGAACTTATATAATATCCTGAGGTTATAGCGAAACATGTCTTGTGATGTCGGACGCGGTAAGCTGTAAATCAGGAGCCAATTCTCCCGCGACAATGTTGTATGTCTTGTATTAAAGGTAAAGAAATATGGAACAAATTTGTACTTAGATTAGCTTGTCACAGCTTCTGTACTGCCGTTCCAAGCAAAAAGGCAGTATCTAACAAAAATGAAAAAATGAGTTTTTTTAATACCATCTAATAAATAATTGTAATCCTTCTTAACACCCTACTCTTATAAATACACTAAATATATTTATTTTGAAAACAGCTTTGATGCGGTAAAAAATTACCAAATACATAAACCCTCATTTTCCTCAAAACTTTTTAAATGTTGGTTACTGTCTTCTTGTATGGAGCGGATGTGTAGTTTTCATATAAATTGAGTGCAAATGATATTTTTTTAAACAATGTTTGAGTATGTCCAAATGCTTGCAGACTGGGTGGATTTTCTCCCTAGGGAGTTATTCATATTTAAATTTATTTCAACAGAGAGGGAAAACATTTTTGAAGTCTAGGCATTTACAGGGCTTATGACCTGTCATTGGCTGGTTTAAGTGGCCACTTTACACACTGTGTAACATTCATCATTCTGCCCATTTTTGAACATCCACATTTTCTCAACTAGGGAGGAAATCCAGCCAGTCTGCAAGCATTTGGACATACTCAAACATTTTTGGATTACTACCTGGTAAAAGAAGAAGTATAAAAATTGGAAAATTGTTTTCAGGCGTTGCCCAGTAGGTGATTTGGTTCAGCCGGATGAATCTCACCCGTGTGATAAAGGTTTCAGCTCTTTTACTTCACAAAAGTCAACAGATGGAAGAGTTGAGGAAATGTGGATGTACAAACATGGTCAGAATGATGAATGTTACACAGTGTGTAAAGTGGCCACTTAAACCAGCCAATGACAGGTCATAAGCCCTGTAAAAGCCTGGACTTCCATATTCCCTTCTCAAAAATGTTTTCCCTCTGTGTTGAAATAAATTAAGATATTTTTTTTTTATTTAAAAAATCAATTTAAGTAGTCATATTTCAGAACCATCAAGTCTATCAAAATGAATTAAGTATTATTGTGTGGACAATTTAATGGCAAAATTTTTGTTTTTGACGGTTTTCTATTAGCTCCAACCTTTTTTGTGGAAAATAAAACAAACACGGACAGGACACATTAAGGGGAGGGGGGAAGCAGACACCCGGGTGGTGGGGACTTAGGAGGGAATACTTCTAGGGTCCTGAGGAACACATAAGAAAATCGAAACAATTTTTTAAAATTTTAAGTTCATGTCTAAATTGCCTGTACGATACCCGTTTTGTAAGTCCTGTTATCTGAACTCGAGGTATTGCTATATTAATTTTTAAAAAGCTTAAATACACGATGTACTTCTTCCTCGCAGGTGTTCCACAAACCTACCGCAGCTTGGAATGAGGAAGTGACCGAGCAGGTAGATGCCATCAACAAAACGCAGTCGAATGCCGGCATTTATTTCGGATGCAGTTGTCATTAGGTTGGAGTCGGTCGCTTGGATCTGGCACGGGGTGATGAAAATAAATGCTACATCTTCCGTTTCATTTGTGAGCTTACGAAAATAGCGTAGCACATTAATTAAACGCTATTGCTAAATTATTACATTCCGAAAGATTTGCCTGACATTAAATTAATATTTTATTTGTACAATTCGCATGCGCATGTTTTCCTCCCGGAAGTGTTGACAACATTTTTGAGCCATCGAGGAGGTTCGGTCTAATGGATCATTTTAACTTGAGCTTTATTTTCTTTAGCCCTTCGGAAATTTGGTCTCGTTTTATCCCTATTTTTCTTTCTATATTAATTTATTTATTAATGGCCGTAGCCAGTCTGCACAGATTGTATAACATAACAATCTACGAGTATGTCTGAATGCTTGCAGACTGGCTGGATTGTCTCCCTAAGGAGACATATTCATACTCAAAACATTGTTGAATTAACTACCCGGTAAAAGAAGAAATATAAAAAATTGGAAAAACGTTTTCAGGCTAGTAGGTGAATTGGTTCAGCCGGATGAATCTCACCCACATGATAAAGGTTTCGGCTCTTTTACTTCTCAAAAGTCAACAGATGGAAGAGTTGAGGAAATATGCATGTTCAGACATAGGCAGAATGGTGAATGTTACACAGTGTGTAAATTGGCCACTTAAACCCGCCAATGACAGGTCATAGGCCCTGTAAATGTCTATATTTACAAATTCCCTTCTCAAAAATGTTTTGCCTCTCTATTGCAACAAATTTAAATTTGTACAACATAGTTAAAAAGTAATAATATATAAATACATATTAAGTTTAAAATCTTACAAACATATAATGATGTACACGCGGGCACATTATGTATGTTGTATACGTTTGTATAAATAAATTGAAATTTAATATTTATAAAACAGATTAATATTTGGTTCATTGGTTATTTTAGTAATGTCAATGGAACCTATTTCCTATGTGCAACTAAATTAGTATGTTGAACCAATATAGATATGAAGTACGATTGTTTGTATAATATGTTTCAAGAGTCTCAAACTAATTACATTTATTCTCTCTTTAAAAACAATGAAAATTGTAATAATTTATATTTATCCAAATAAGACATATAAAACAAGATATTATGCATTAGCCATAGGTATTGCGATTATTATATATTTATACTTAGGACGTGACATATTCCAGATATCGATATGGTCTACAAATTCATTGCCGAGGTTTTGCATATTTTTCATAAATTCTCAAACAACGGAATATTTTCATAATTTAATCAGTGCATGTTTGTCCCAATCAGTGCATGTGCTTATTAAAATGCATGTCATATTGGTTTAATATCTTTGTGCAACAACTATGGTGAAGGTGTATAGTGGGTTTTGCATGTTGGTTTGCATGTTGGTTTAATTGGTGTCCTGACGAAGAGACGGGCACGTCTCGAAACCGGTTGACATAGAAAAATCGGTAAGTGGTTATATACAAATATTTAATAACATTTAGTAAATATATTGTCTAGCTACAATAGGGTTGCCATCCGTCCCGATATATCGGGACTGTCACCGTTATTGAGACCTCTGTCCCGACGTCCCGATGAAACCTATAATGTCCCGATTTAGAATTACACAGTACAATGTTGTTAATCAACATAAATCTTCTACGGCCGTACAGACGATGAATGTGTAAATATGGTTGCAAATGCTTCCAGCAATTGGTGCATTTAAAGATAATCATTGAAGCCCATCTTGCCTCGATAGACTAGAAGTTGATGGGCTCTGTGAGATTTTTTTTTAAAATCTTTTGAAATTTAGCGAGTGTTTAATTTCCATTCCTACTCATAAAACCACATTGAAAAAAGTTATATAATTGATGTTGGCCTAGTAAAAAGAACGATAAAAAATGTCGTCTGCTGCCGGGGACTGTAGAATCAATATAGCAGTATGTCAATATTAAGTCAGAAAAAATATATAAATATAAATATAAATTGAAGCACCACATAAAATGTAAGAAAAACATACCTATTATATTTCTGAAAAACCATTGTAAAATTGCTCTTTTTGTTGCTGCATATACCCATTCCAGAACGCCCCGACAAGACCCTAACGAAATATGGCAACCCTAAGCTACAATGATAACTACTCACTATTACCATATATTTGCGTTTTACCTGCATAAAAATTTATTTATGCTTTTATGTCATTTTGATGAGCACTACCTTCAACTAAATTTTATTTATGCACCCATTAGAACGAATTAGTAAATTTATTTGACTTTTTTCGATGTTACGAAGCCTTAGGATTTCATAAAACTTAGCAGCCCTATCATTTGCTAATCATATTATTATTAGAATTCAAAATGCTAACGCTAATGATTTCATTGCAAGTGGCACGTGTCGCGTGGGTGGTGGGAGAGGCCCACGTGGGCGCGGCGACGAAAGCTGAAGGGCTCATTAGACCAAACTTGTTTCATCGATCAGTGGGTCTCTGCGCTTTGACGGGGTATGAAAAAGATTAATAAATATGTACAAAGCACATCTTAAAATAACATTTCAATCACAGCTCATTTCTGCCAGATCGCGCTTGACAAGAGTGAATGAAATGTAAACGCATAAAATGTATAAAAAAATACAATCAATGGGTATGAATTCAGTATTAAAGAAAAGCTTCCTCTATGTAGTGAACGTCCACCCTGCCAGGAATCGAACCCAGGACCTCAAGCACCACCATTACACTACAAGGCGAATTTATCTTTACTGGATTTCCTTTTTCAGGACTTAAGAGTAGTCATCATTATATATACTGCTCTTTGTCCGGTCGGATTCGGAATACAGTTCTGCGTGTGTGAAAACCAGAACCCTGGACGAGAGATTTTGACACGATGGCTGCCCTTAGGTAAGAATCCTGAATAGGGTAATCGAGTAGAAATAAGTCCGCCTCATAGTGAAGTGATTACCGCGTTCGCCTACCATGCTTAAGGTCGACATGAAAAATTCCTAGGAATCGTAGAACAACGACGCATGTGCGAAAAATGCGACATTGACTTTCTTTTATATTTGATATTGAAAAAGTTATATAAAGGCTTTTTTGCCAGGTTTCAAAGAAATATGTATACAGGGTGTTCATTAAACCCTGTCACATCCGAAACCACGATGATCAGTATAAGCAGGAAGCCATATTGGCACATAAAATTATTTTAAAACGAATAAAATTTAAAAAAATAAAATATTAAAAAAGCAAATGGTTGCTTACTTCTGCAGGGGCGAAACGAGGAGGGGGGGGAGTCTGATACTGCGCCGCGCTCCCCTCACTTCTGCCCTGCAGAAGTAAGCAACCATTTGTTTTTTTAAATATTGTATTTAAAAAAAAAATCTTAGTTCTAAATATTTTTTTTAATATGCTAATATATCTTATAGCCCATACTGATCATTGTAGTTTCGGATGTGACAGGGTTTAAAGAACACCTGTATATAACTAACCCAATTGATAAATAAATAATAACTCAAGTATTTCTCTTTTTTCTGTAAAAAATGAATCTCTAATTTGACCGTGCCCTGCGGATGTTTACAATCCGTCTGAAATGAGTCTGTAGCACAATCACAAATAACTATCGACGGGTTTAAAACATGCTAAGCATTTGAACGATCACGATGAACAATAATGAACATGCTTAAGTTATCGCAGTCATAAGTCAACGCGTGTGTAATCTCTAAGTCAGCACTCGTGTCGGTTTGTTTTTTGTTTTTCTCGTAAATAAATACAGTTCACTGGCGAAAAATCGAGGTTTACTTTTAAAAAAATAATACATTATGTTGCATTTGCAAAATAGTAAGGAGTATCTAATACAAAAAAGTGAAAATTTAATTACAATTACTATGGCGACTACTTTTCTTGACATTTGGCTTGCCAACCGTCGGCTAAATGCAATAAATAGCATGATAAATAATAAATAAATAAATAAAAATAGCAGTTTTGGAATATTTTTCATATTTACACCGGTGAAATTCAAATATGTGATTGCGTAGCAGGATTATACATCGCGAAACGTAAATCATTTGACATTTAATATTAGATGTTCATGGATGTTGCATTGTAATCGCGAATACGATAAAAAACCATGGTAAGAAATTGTTATCACGTCGCTTATTAGCACGTCGATAGTTATTTGTGATTGAGCTACTGGTGCAATCAAAATTGTAATTAGCCCTCATTTTGTCTACATAAGAACAAATACTGTGTTGACTCTTCTGCTAAGCACATTGTAAAAGAGAAAATCATAATGAAAAGGAAATTGCAAAACAAAAAAAACAAGACGAAAGGCCTAAAGACGCCATCTTCCTACAGTCAACAACGCCTACCTATTACTATAGAAACCTAATTATTTTGAAAGTAAGTTTAAAGGTCTTAATTGATAAAGGTATGATGGAAAAATCTGCGGGTATATTCGGTGGGCGGTCAGTGCGTGGGAGAAGCTTCGATGGGCTAGTCTTGTAGACAATAATACTGCCTAGTTCCACGTTCAGGGAGAAGAGATTGTACGAAATCAGCCGATAACTATCGATATAGTCAAGTAGAATTTATATACGAAAATTGATATTCAGTGTAACTCGGTAATAACGGCCTCTGCTGTTACGTCAACTCGGATATTACCTCACTTTTTACAAGTCCGGCCAAACTGTATGTATTAGCGTTATCAAAAACCCGGTTTTATCGTCAATGAATATTGTCAATATTGGTGATAGCGCCAATTTCGTGCACAGCACGGAAGCAGACAAAAGTGTTGAAGAGGATGCTGAGGAGGTAGAAGACATCGTTTGTCCATCGCTACATGAAGCAGAGGTGCGAGGCTGTGAAAGTGAAGTGATGTTTCGAAAAAAACTTAAAACCCACTTGTTCTCTAAATCATTTGAATAAATCCGTAGCACGTGATAACAAAATTAATTGTTTTAATTAAATTACAAATTTAAAAGCTTCAATTAATTTAATTTAACAATTGAATCACTATGTAAAGCGCCCTTGGGGTATTTTATTACGAAAATGGCGCTATATAAGTTATCCATAATAATAATAATAGGTGGGAGTAGTTGTCACTAAACTTATTACCGTTTTAGGTTTCCTTTCAATGTTATAAGGTCTATTCACTATTCAGTGGTTTTAAGTTATGACTGACGTTCAATACAAGTTTCACAATCTGAACTTTTCATGTTATCCTGGCACCCGGAACGTAAAATCGATCATCTACGTATGTCTAAGAGATGATCAATATATTTTCCAATTTGTAGCACTTACCTGTACATAAAGTTTGCACGGATCATCTTACCTGCAAAGAAAAAAGATGATTATTAATTTTGATTTGATATCTATAAACCACAATAAAATTTCACTAGTACACGTTTTGATGAAAGTCAAATTAGTGATCACGATTATTTTTTATTAGTACTTTTGAAGAACTTCGGATGGGAAATAAACCAATAATAATAAGTTTGGACAAACTCAAAATATTGTTGATAAATCCACCTGCTCCATGAAGAAGTATAAAAATTGAAAAAAAAATAAAAAATCAGGCATAAATAAAGGTTTCAGCTCTTTAACTTCACAAATATCAAATAATAAAGAATTGAAGGAATATAGATGTTCAAATATGGACAGAATGGTGAATGTTACACAGTGTGTAAAGTGGCAACTCAAACCAGCCGATGACAGGTCATAAACCCTGTAGATGCCTAGACTTCTATAAAACCTTTTATGAAATGTTCTTCATCTCTGTTGTAATATGTTAATAATAATGGGGTGCTTAAATTAAGTTCACTATGTGAAATAAATGACAGCTAAATTTCCGTCAAATCTACTTAAGTTATATAGAAAAGTTATTTAAATGAAAGTTATTTTTTGCAATATGGGCAAATGCAGCTGCATTTAAAAAATTATAGCTAAAGCAATCCCTTCGCTTATTTTGGCAAATAAGAAACCTATATTTTACCAAAACCAATTCGTACGTTTACAAAGTATTAACTTTTTGTTATTATAAATAACTTAAACAGTACCATTTTCTGGTTTACAAAAGCGATAATATGCAGGTTATTTAATTAGAACTAAAATTAAAGTAAAATAATTTATACTGTCATTTATTTGTGTTTATATTGCGTATTGTATACTTAAGGCTAGTTTTTTGGATGGTTTTTTGAAGATATGATTTTATGTGCGGAAAGAAAACAGTTTATAAGGAAGTTCAGTAGTTTTTTATTTATTATTTTTTTGTTAATAGACTATCAAACGAAGCCACTTAAAAAAAAAAAATTATGTCCGTATTATCAGTAATTTTTAAATTACTTCACGTGTGACGCCAAAGATTCCCTTCGACGAGTTCTGCTGATTGCTGAATTGGCTTCTAGTAAACCGAAAATCTAGTACAACTCTATCATTTGTTGATTCGGCGGCCTCCGTGGTGTAGTGGTCAAGACGCTTGACTCACGTACGGAAGGTTCCGGGTTCGATTCCCGGTGAGAACGCAAAAAATTAAAAAATGTGATTTTTCTCAAGCCTGGGTGCTTTGTGATGTAATTCACCACTGTAATTAGGCCTCCTGGCCTGTTGTGGTGGAAAAAAAAATGCAAAAAAAATGTAAAAGGAAAAAATTCGGAAGAACTAGTGACGTCGTTCAAAGTAGTTCGTTTTTATTAGAATTTTTTTTTTTTTCATGCATTTCCAAGAAACTTCAGCGTACAATTTAATGCTCTAATTTTTACCGCACATAAGTTTTTTTTTAAAATCCAATTTCCCGTAGCACTGAACTTTCTCATTATCAGGGTATTTTATAATAAGAGACGCTGCGTCATTAGAAATTTCTCAAATATACAAACAAAACTCAGTTTGTGGAATTTGAATTTTATTAATCATCCTAAACTTTAGAGTAAATAAATCTTTAAAATTTTAGATTCAGACAGACCCTCTTAAACCTCTTTCAAATCCCGAACCTCTTCAACGTCTGACGGGGAATAAAGAGGACTTGAACACGGAACCCGAATCATAAAAAGGGAGTTCTTCAATTTATTGTAAAAAGGGTTCTAGTATAAGTCTTTACACTCTATCTACACTCTACACGTGACAGTAGAATGAGGGAATCGGACAGTGCGGTGTGTGGTATCTACTATCTACTGTAAATCTAATCTCGCGTGTGGTCCCATTTCCCATACATCACGAGGATACAATGAAGCAGCCCTGTAGTGTTATAAGGTTATAACAGTCGGAAGTTATGTTAACTCGGAAGTGCACAAAAGGCCGGAGGTAAGCATCGGATTACAGCGCACCCCCCAATAATATTAACACTTAAAATGCGTCCCAACCGCTTAACAGATAAGTACTTAATTTACAAATATGGCAGAAGAATGCTGAAGTGTAATACTTATACCGTAAATAAATTTATTTAACTTTTTGTACACAATTTTATTTGTACATTGGCGGGCTTATTGCCAAATGGCAATTTCTTCCAACCAACCAATAAAATAAAAGTTTTATTTTTATAATTCAAGTTACCGAACATATTTATTTATTTATGACAAAATACGAGGTTTTTAAACTTTACATATTACATTATATCACATATTTTATTGGTACGAAATATTCCCAATTAGCAAAAGTGCTGGTATAATGATAATAATAATTATGGATAACTTATACAGCGCAATTTTCGTAATATAATACCTCCAGGGCGCTTTACACAGTGATTATATGAAGATATAAATTTAATTTTAACTTTTTAATTTAAGAAAAATAATGTACTTTTTCATATTACTTTTTCACCACATGCCAAGAATTTATTCAAATGATTTAGAGAACAAGCGGGTTTTAAGTTTCTTCCGAAACATCACTTCACTCTCACAGTTTCGGATGTATGAGGGGATATTATATATATAATAACACAATAGTTTAAATAAAAATTCGATAAAATAACATCACATATTACTCGTCACGCGGGCTGTAAGAACAGTTTTATTTGGGTGTTTTTTAAGTACGTACATGTTTTGTATATTCAATAGAAAAAAAGATTAAAAAGCTAAAGATATATACAAATAGAAATAAACGTATTTGTTTATAAATTACCTTAAATCGAAACTGTTACTCAATGGGAAAAAGGAAAAAAGAGGAAAGGGGAAAGGAGGAGAGATTAGGGAAGAGAAAGGCGATATTTCTTCAGACGTGATTTAAACAGAGGTAATGTGGTAAAATCTTTGATGGTGGATGGGAGATGATTCCACAGTCAAGCCGCATGGACACTATATGAGTTAGAGAAGAAAGAGGACTTGTGGATGGTTTTAAGAGAGTGCCTTGAGAATTAAAACGTAAAGAACGGAAATATACAATATGCATACTGTAAACATTTCATAAAAATGAAATTGAATACTTATTTATTTATGCTTTATTAAGTTAGTTCATAACATCTTAAGAACTGATATAAACTTATAATAATATTACAATTTTATTATTAAAATTTCTCAATAACATATTTTTTCAAATTAATATTATATATTTCGATTGTTTCTATTTTCCTTTATTTCTTCAGGTAACTCATTGTACAGCTTCAATCCCTTGTACAATGAGTTTTGAGATTCTGTTTTTCTCCTCCTTATGTAGAATGGTATGGGGATATATCCTCTCTGCCTACCTTTACGGGGAAACGGGGTGATAGTTTATTTGTTTTTGTTTGGCCCAGGGCCCGTATTACAATAGGAAGTTAACAGTTACCAATTTCATAAAAAAATACAATTTTATTTATTTTATCAAAAAAAAATTATAAACATGTTCAATTACAGATCACCGACGAAGATAATAATAATAATAATCATTATTATCGTTTCGTTTCGTTATTAAAAAAATACCAATTACTTTACCTACTACATTTACACTTAGGTAATAGATTTCTCTGGATCATGTCAAGTCTGCCTAACTAGGTACAACCTGTTTTAATGCAGACATTTTTATGCAAAAATAAACAAGAACATTACTACCTACTAATTAATTTACAATACAGTTATACAACATTAATTTATACCATTTATTATTTAAGAATGTATTTTGAGTATTTTTTCGAATTTTCTCGACCTAAACCCAGTAACCAATTTTTCACATTTTTTTAAAATTGTGGTTTTACAATGTTCGGGTAACATACTTAATATTTTGGGGCCCAGAAACCTGAAATTTCTTTGCCCGAATTCAGAGTTTGTGATAGACCCCATGACCTCTAGTTTGACTTCTGGAGTGTGGGAGTGTTCCTTTTGAGATTTGGTGGATTAAATGTTTATACAAATACTAATACACATTTTCGTTCATCGATTTCGATTTTACTTAATAGAAAGTCTTAGATAAATCGGGGCTCAGGACCCGTTTTACAATGGGAAATTTTCTATAAAGTAAAATCGAATTTTCTGTACGAAAATATGCATATTTATAATAAGATTTGAAACCTGTAATTGAAGACGTCTAAAAATATGTGTATTTTATATAATTATTCCATTTTTCATGCAGAAAATTCCATTTTACTTTATAGACAAATGAAGACAACTCTTTTATTTGTATGATTTTTTTATTGAAAACATGTTAAATCACTTTTTATACAAATATACACAATATTATATTCGTACATATAAATTTTTTTAATGTTTAATTTTTGAAATTTTACTTAGAAGACAATCGAAAATAATCATGTTAACTTCCCATTGTCATCGGGGCCCAGAATTAGAGATACACTGGGTTCAAATGACAACAAATTATTGGACACGAGGTAAATAATATATTTGTCTGAATCATACATTAGCATAAATGATTCAAATGACAATGAAAACATCATTTTCGTGTGACTCGAATCAATTTCAACAACAATCCTGAATCACATAAAAAAAGGAGTTCCCTCCGCGCTATTGTTTACCCGAGTGTTAGAAATTATGCGGAGAATCATGTTCAGGCATGACGTGTCTCATCATCAGGCCAAGCCCACAGTTCCACGACGATAGTAATGGCTGGGCGCATTCGTAAGGGGAAACCTTACTAAATTGCTAAACAATAAGCGGACAGATAATAGCCGATTGTTAGTGTTAAAGTACACGTTATTAGATCCGATGGCGACGTAATAAGACCAGCAATGTGATTTGATTCAGATCAGGTCTCACATCCGCCCCTTAGTACTTTTATTTTGTAAAACGTTTATAAAATAGTGCTTTTACAAAAGACAGAAAATCTACGCGTTTATGTATATTGTATACACAAGACGACAAATAATAATAATTATTATTATTGATAACTTATATAGCGCCATTTTCGTAATATAATACCTCAAGGGCGCTTTACAAAGTGATTATATAAAGATATGAATTTAATTTTAACTTTAAGTTTTTGATTTAAGAAAAATAATTTACTTTTTCATATTACTTTTCCACCACATGCTAAGAATTTATTCAAATGATTTAGAGAACAAGTGGGTTTTAAGTTTCTTCCGAAACATCACTTCACTCTCACAGTTTCGGATTTCTGCTGGGAGAGCATTCCATGCCGTAGGGCCTGCGACCGCAAATGCACGTTCGCCGAATTTAGTGCGCTGTTTGCGTAGAGGTATAATAACTTTTCCTTTCGACGTAGATGTAGCTGATCTAAGCGTAAGACGTCTTTCAGCTAGTTCATCTGGAATGCAGAGTTCCCTTAGATATTCTGGAGCAGAGTAATGCAGTGACTTATACATAAGCCAACAGAGTTTGTATTCCACCCTCTGAGGAAAACGTAGTCAGTGCAATTCCCGAAGTAGTGGAGTGATATGACTGATCTTAGAGATTCCAAAAATAAGTCTCGCTGCGGCATTTAATACAGCCTGTAGGCGAGTCATTTTATTCATCGGTAGACCTGCGTAGATACCATTACAATAATCGACCCTAGACACTACAAACGCATTTATCAATTGACGGGCGGCATCAAATGGCAAAATCTAATGTAAAATAACTTAGTAAAACAGATTCCAAAAGAGACGTTAAGACCCAAGATTTCAAACTAACGGCCCGTCGACGCTGGGTATTTTATGTACTTACACAGTCCCACATCCCGCATTATATTTTTCGAAAATGTACATCTTGCCCACCACATACCGCATCTGAGGACATAAGTCTCCTTAGCTGTGCTCACATACACGAAAAAGTTGCTCGTTGTCGAACGAAAAAAGCTGCCCGAAGGAGCTCTCTGTAATCCGGTAGCCTTAACATCTTTGTGCTGAAAGAAGGTAATCCAGAAGTACATAAAATGCACTTCGTTGGATTGAAAAATAGGGAAGTGAATTCTTCACTGACTGGGATTGAATTGATTGGACATGATCAATTGGCCGAAATCATTACAAATTTTACAAAACTTTTTAAAAGCCTTGAAATTCTTTTTGGAAGCCACCAGATCTGTGCATCCGACAGGACCTATAACAGAGCCACGGATAGTAGCGAGAAGCTCCATTCGGTAATCATGTAGAGAGGGAAAGGGATAAGACCACAGAATGTGTTCAGAAGATTGATTAGCATATCCGCAGCAGCAAGAAGGGGAATCAGGAATATTGAAAACAAATCATTTGTCACAATATTTGAGTTTGTCCAAATGTTCGTAGACAAAAGACTGGATTGGTTGAAATGGTGAATGTTACACAGTGTGTAAAGTGGCCACTTAAACCAGCCAATGACAGGTCATAAGCCCTGTAAATGTCTAGACTTCCATATTCCCTTATTTAAGGTGTTCTCTATTCCTGTTGTAATTTGTTTAATCGTTTGTCCTTAAATTTACCATGACCTGATAAATCGGGGATAACCCAAGAAGATGCACGATTGAAACCGACGTGCGTCCAGCTAAAAGTATTTCTCCGAACTGAAAAATAAATTATTTTATTTAAATTATTTTTGACAAATCTTGATGGTATTCCATTGTACATTTACATATAAGTTTTAAATTTAAAAAATACTTGGTAAACTTCCACTTATTTATTTGACCAAAAAGCGCTTTCACCCTCTAATGGGCATCTTCAGACTGGTGATATTTATACAGTGTAAGGATAGAAAACTTAATATTATCTAAAGTGTAGGTACATTTATATACTATTTATAAGTAAATTAATATATCGTTAGAATTATTTCGGCGCGTTGCCGCCGACCGTGTCAATAAATATTTCTATGAAGACAGGCTTGAAGATTATATTTTCAAAACTTTTGTTTATCTTCATATACTTATGCATGAGATAAGTAATAGCCACTCCAGCCACTCAGCTTCCATCTAAAGCAATTTTTCATTTGAGGTTGTTGATCATCAACACAAAGTGAGTTTTCCATTTAAGGCTGTCCGCCATCTTAATTTGTGACGATTTATAATAAAGCTTCTTTCATCTATCGCCGCTACTGATTGCAGAAGATATAATGCGATTACAGGGACATAATCCAACAATTTATCCCACGCGTTATTTGAAAATATTGTGCGACTCTTCTGAGATGTTTACGTATACACAATTTTATATTCCTGGCAATTTGAACTCAACGAACCAGTTAAAAACGAGTTGCAGAATACTGTGGATTCAAGATGTAAAACTTATATCAATATATGTATGTAACTTCGACAAGAAGAATCTTATTTCGATTCAGAGTTCTTCGTTACAGGTTCCACATGTCACAGCGCTGTCAGGACGGACGGAAATCATCACAGGATGATGGTGATGATGATGAAGAGTCCCGTTTCCCGTTTCAGATCACAGTTATAAGGTCAAAGTCATATCCCGTTAACGGCCAGTGCAAAAATCCTTTGACATTTTTAGTGGAATGATTAATTGATTTCAGTGAATAAAAAGTATACACGGCAAACTGTTATAGATATAAAAGCGGAACACGATAGAAAAGGATGGTCAAATTACCGTATTTTGTGGACGGTAAGACGCGTCGGGGCATGAAACGCACCCAAAAATGTATCTATTAGTTTTTAGAGAAAATGTTTTGGACGATAAGACGCATCAGACCATAAGACGCTCCCAAATTTTTTGTTGAATTTTCAGAATAAAAAAGTGCGTCATATTATCTGAAAAATACAGCAAGTATGGTGTTTTATCCACATTTACCAATCCTGCAGGAAAATTGCGTAAAGGTCGCAATTAGTTATATCTATTTCATAATTACTCTCCATTTTCTATCTATTTATTCACCAATATAATTGGATTTAAAAAACATGGCTAAATGTGGATTAAAATCTTGGAAAAATTACCTATAGTCGGGGAACGAGCTCGTGGCGTTTGGAAGGATTGCAGTAATGTGTTTAGACGCTGCCCGGTTGAGTTTAGATAAAAGTTAGCTGGTCGATATTAACGAATATATTATTTTCCTGTCAAAACACATTAGCGCATTCCTTCCGTACGCCGCGAACTCGTTCCCCAACTGTACATATCGGTTTTCGGTATGGTTCGATCGGATCGACTGTGGCTGGTGGCATATTTATAGACTTATTTTATTGCAGCCCTAGATACAAACTTAATTAAATTACAGCGAAACCTCTATATTCTATATTCTTCAACCCCTATATTTGCAATATTCGATAATCGTCACATTTAGATGACAATGGGCAATTATCATGGATTTTTTTAGTAGCTAATAAATTAATCTAAAAAATCACAAGCCGACCGGTACTATTCTTATTAAAATGTGTAAAGAAATAAGGGAGATATAAAGGATTAAATTCTAGTCATTTGAATGGTGCCGAAAACAAACAATTCGTGACGTCATCAAGTATGACGTCTTCGGATGTTTTGTGACGTCATCGGATTGTTTTCATAAATGTCTATGGATTTTATAGAGTATTGTAGATAGCTTCTTTTTTCTATGTGCCGTTGGTTTACATTTTCGGCGTCCTGTCACTTATCAAACGCCACGAGTTGTGATTTATAATCATAATAAATTAATATTTAGAACAGCTTGAAAACCATAAAATAATAAAAGAAATTCGAGATGTAAGATGTAATCCGTTTTCACTTTCATATGTCATTGCCTGGAACTGGAGTGTGGAGTGGGTAAGGTGGGGGCTTAAGATAATATGCATAGACAACTCTCCTTATATTCCTGCCTGTAGCATTACCAACATAAAAATGAATGCATAACTCGTGAACTTCTGTGACAAAATTTAATACCAACTTGAGAAACGATCGTTTTCGAAAGACCTTATTTTCGAAACGAAAATAATGAATGAAAGTATTCATTATAAGGGTTTATATAAACACTAGGAGAATCTTTAAGAATTTTTTATTTGTAGAGTAGGTTAAATCCGATATTCCTCCCGAGTGATAATAATACCCTATTTTTCCCCTCACGTTCCTTAGAATTTTTTGTATTCGTCGTCACCTCCCACTGAAGCTACGACCGACCCCATGATCAGAATTACTGTTGGCTCTTTTGTTTTAATTGATAGCAACTCTTATTAACCTCCTTCCTTACCTAGGATGCCGAGGATGCCGAGATATTGGATACTTTTGGGCGGACTCAAACGCTTTCAGGTCATGCTGCTTTTCGAAAATATCTTCAGATTTAAAAAAAGAGATAATGATTGCTGCCCTTGCGATGGACTCATCCCTCAGGACGTCCTCCTTAATTACACGATTGTCCTATGTTTGACGCCGAGAGGTTAAACTGCAAACAAATGTGCGCACAATCCGGCCAAATTTTTGAAAACCCAGAGCAAATAATAGAAAATGAAGCCACTGCGGAAAGATACATTGACTTACTGAAGACCATAGTTATAAAAATGAAAACAATCAATGAAGGAATGGACCCAGACCCGTGAAAATAACTATTGTACAAAATATACATACTTGGAAAAAAAGCTTTGTATGCATAAGCAAAGCAATAAATAACCGGAACAAGAGAAAAAATAAATCTCCTTCTTTTTTTATTTGAAATTTATTTATAAACCCTTACGAATAACATTCATTTAACAAAACATTTTTTCTTTTTTAAATTTCTGTTATTAATGATAATATTTTTATTGAAAAGGTTATCTGAGTCTTTTGTTTAGATTTAGTTTTGTCTGGTAGTTTATTGTGTAATTTCATTCCACTTCACCTTTTCACTTCTTCCACTGTGTAAATCTATTAACCAAAATAGGGTTAAAGTTTAAACAACATTTTTTGTACCATTTTTAGAAGTTAAAAACAGATAAATAGAATGTCAGTTATTTCTTGTAGGAAAAATTGTTTCTATTTGCGTCATATGATGAATACATAAGTTCCACTGTATTCTTATTTGCTAATTTTTTGTGTATTTTAGTTTGTGTTATTTTCTAAAAATCAAAATGCTTTAGTCACATTAAGATATTAAATAAAATTAACACATTATAAATACAAAAGTTTTCGTTTAAGCACCACTCTCTCTCTGTTATTGGACAAAAGCTTTTAGTCACTTTTTGTATGATAAAGATATGCGGAGTATATATTTTGTTTACAGGTACAGTGTACTTCGCGTAAGATATCGGCTTACTAACCTGTATACGTATACTCGTAGTTACTGTCTGAGAATCCTTTTATATATATTTTATTTATTTTGTGAAATAACCTTGCAAGAGGTCAATTACTTGACCAGCAGTGGGCAAAAGTTGGCTTTGCGGTTTGCAGGTAGGTTTTTACACATACCTGTGTTTGCGTATTGCATATGGACTGTCGTATTACGTAATAAAACCATACAAATGCAACAATAAAATTGTCTCTAAATTAAGGCTCAAGGACATTAAAAAAATTGTTTTATTAAGAAAACATACAGTCATTCATATTTTAGAATAAAACATAGACATTTAAATAAAAAGAAGACTAATCAAGTTTATATATTATTAAAATAAATAAAAACTTAACAATAAATACATAATTGGGCACAGTACAGTTTTTCGGCACTCTTTAATTTAAAACAAACAAATAAACCATCACGCCGTTTTCCCGTAGGGGTAGGCAGAGAGGATAGAACGCCATAACACTCTATCTTGGCATACAGACCTCGCTTCCTCTACATTCATGCATCCTCTCATGCACGCACGCCGATTATTCCTACTTTTGACATGTCCATCTTCAAGTATTTGATGGACTTGATCGTGCCATGTCTTTCTCGATCTTCCACGTTTTCTGCATGCATCAACATTTGCATCGTAGATCCTTTTAGCCGTTCTTTCGCTGTCCATTTGCTCTACATGTCCAAACCAACGCAGCACCCCTTTCTTGATTCTGTCGATAATGCATGTCTCAGCCTTACACACTTCACGGATCTCGACATTTGTGCACCTATCATACATCGTTTTACCACACATTCGCCTGAGGGATCGCATTACGACAGCATTCAACCTACTTTCATCATCACTCTTAAAATGAATGTAAAAAATAGATTGTTTGACATCTGATAGTTTTGTGGAGTTATTTAAGTCATAGATACACTTTTTGTGATAAATAATTTATTATACATGTAGTCTATCACCAGAGAGCAGCATAGTCGTACCATGGAATTTTATTGCCTACTGCGGTGCCAATTTAAAATTCGATGGTGCCAGTTGTGATTTTTGTAAGGAACGAGGCTAAGTTTTCTGTCGTGATCTTCTAAATCAGAAATTAAAATCTTGTTGCTAGTATTTATTTCAATAAATATTTTATGTCAATTGTATGATTACAATATTTGAGTTTGTCCAAATGTTCGTAGAAAAAAGACTGGATTTCACCCCCTCGGGAGTCATTAAGATTTACAAATTACAACAGGGATGGAGATTACCTTAAATAAGGGAATATGGAAGTCTAGGCATTTACAGGGCTTATGACCTGTCAATGGCTGGTTTAAGTGTCCACTTTACACACTGTGTAACATTCACCATTTTGCCTATGTTTGAACATCCATACTTCTTAAATTCTTCCATCTGTTGATTTTAGTGAATTGAAAGAGCTGAAGGGAGTGAAATCCAGTATTTTGTCTACAAACATTTGGACAAACTGAAATATTGTAATGAAACCAACTGGTCCAAGAAGAAGTTTAAAAATTGGAAAATTGTTTTCAGGCGTTGCCTAGTATGTGAAATAATTCAGTCAGGTAAATCTCTTCACAAAAATAAAGGTTTCAGCTCTTTCACTTCACTAAAATCAACAGATGGAAGAATTTAAGAAATATGGATGTTCAAAAATAGGCAAAATGGTGAATGTTACACGGTGTGTAAAGTGGCCACTTAAACCAGCCAATGATAGGTCATAAGCCCTGTAAATGCCTAGACTTCCATATTCCCTTATTAAAGGTATTCTCCATCCCTGTTGTAATTTGTAAAAAAAATATATTTTAATGTTTTTTTCCCCTTTGTAAACTGTTTTGTAAACTAATAATAAATCAATAAAATGTGTTCATTTTTAATAAATAAATAAATAGAAATTGTTCTATGTTTAAAAAGTCTCAGGCAAATAAAAATCATCTTCAACAATATTTCGAGTAGATATTGTAGGAGGAAATTTAAACTGCTATATGGGAAACGAATTTGACCAAATCTTGTTTTTACATCTTTTTTTACGCGAGTTACAAAAGTTACTGATGTAAATGTATGAGTTTCCAACAAGGAACGAGTAAATAGCAGACATCTTAATTTTATAAATGAAATCATCAATCCACGTTATTTGCATCAGATGTTTTCACGAACCGTGTTGGTTATTAGTCATTGGGGACTCCATTCCAATTTGAGACATCTGTACCACTTGAAAACAAAATAAGAAAAAAAGCCGAATAAGCAGAAAAAAACCATTCAAAATGGAGAGGATAAATTAATATTTTGATCTCCGCAGACGCGCGAGTACTGAATTTAACCCTCGAAGTAGGTAGTATTATTTAAAAAATTGTCAGTACTTACTTCAGTAGGTAGGTACGTGTAAGTGTAAGTATTTACAGATTTACGACCTGTAATTAGCTGGTTTAATGATCGCTCAATATATTTATGATATGATGCCATCCAAGAGCCTTAACCACGCTCGTATACTTAACAAGGCATCAGGTTCTCGCTGTCCCGGACGTCCAAGGCTGACAGTACGTCGGCAGTTCACGTCTAAACTATGGGAGTGGGCCTCACTTGGGAAGACGCGCAGGAGTTGGCCGCAGACTGAGAGATTTTGTGGACACCATATGCTCAACCTACGACCTATATTTGAAGAATTATATTACTTCATTTTATGTAAGATTCATATGCGTGATTTTGAACATTCTTACCGCAATACTATCGTGTATAAATGGGCGAAAATAGGCTTTATTAAACCTGTAAATGCCCAGAAATCATTTTTCCCCCTTATTTTAAAGAATATTTCCATATTTTTTATTGATTGAATCGACAAACACATAGTAAAAAAAGATTACGAAACAAAATGCCTCCCTCTCTTTATGTGAATGTACAAAAAACGGTCAAATTTTCAACATTGAATTAAAATTTCCACCAAAATCCTCGAAGATCTTGAATATTTTTTTAGTCGAGGACATTAACCTAGATAGAGGAATCCCCCGGTGCGAAGACCAGCGATTTGTCGGCCGATAAAGACAAAAATGGATAAACTCCCAGTTATGGGCCTGCCGCATACAATGGTGGAGTTGGCGCCACCACCGCGCCGTGAACCGAAGAACGATGGCGATGTAAGTAGGCAGTAGAGAAGGCATCCCGTGTAGAATGTGCAAGTGTGTATTTAACTACCGCCTCTTCCCTTATACGGGTGCACAGCTGAAAGCTTTATAACCAGATTTTTCTGCTAGCCGCCGCGCCATTCAAGATTTGGGAGCAGGGTGCCACTGAAGCAAGTAACGAGGTACGATTAAGTAATATAACTTCAAATTAAATGCGGTTCTCACGCGACTTCAGGCAATTATGAGGAAGCGAGATAATGACTGCTGTCGGCGACAAAGCCTCTTCCCGGCATATTAATTATACTGTCAGAATTTGAAAAACAAAAGACGAAAATTTTCGGATCCTTAAAGGTTATTAAAGATTGCAGGAAAGACGTCATTCATGGGGGAGAAGAAAAAATACCCCGAAGAAACAGATCAAATACTTTAAGAACTCAAGAACACGTTCGATAAGAAAATAAAGAAATTTCAATCGAGTAATGAAATGTATGCGGATCTTGACGTTTTGTTTAGTTATCACAAAATTCGTTGAGATTTCGGATAACTAAGTATATAAATAAAAACGCCCACCCCTTTTTCGAAACTATTCTTCATATTTCTTCAGTTTCGCATATTCATATTCAATTGTTTAAAACTAATCTAACGTAGATTTTATATTTCTTTAGAATCAAACCGCGAGAATAACAAAACATAGAAACTTTAAAGACTTTCATTGTAGTTTTGTCAAATTATGATCTATAAAATAAATAAAAATAAAACACACACGGTCCGTACATTTACCTTATTCTAGTTACCTCGTAGCGTAGGACAGTGAAGGAATAGTGTTTGTCCAATTGGAACCGCGGCCATACTTCCCAGATCCCGCTTCGAAAGGACCTCTATACATTTAGGAAACATTCACAGGATTCGCCCAATACAACATGCACTCAAACAACAAATGAAAAACAATTCGCATCCCAAAACACACAAGTAAACTTACGCGAAATTCTCTTTCGTCATAACACCATTGATCCCTCACGAAACTCTAATTGTCCTTATACCAACAGTTGGTACAATCTTTTCAAAAACATAGACCAGACGAGGCGGGTTCTAGAGCGCAGTCAGCGCGCTGTCTTCGTACATCAGTCTATTATTTAGTTTTATGAGTTTCCACCTCTTTTCAGAGAGACAACGACATAGGCAGACGAGAGTTCAGTTCAGACAACCGATGAAAGTACCCAAGCATTTATTTATCGTTTAAAACTCTCGTATAAATTATATTTCTTTAATTTGTACCTAGCTAAGATGTCCCAGTTATCTTTCTGTACGCTTATTTCCGAAGAACTCATAATTTTAGTCGCCAATTAGTGGATGAAACCAAATCTCATTGTAAAATCAGCTTTATTACCGGAATGTCGACGAGTTGTCGTGCACAAAACGTGCACCACGAATTCCTTTTGATCTCTGGTCTGGTCTGGCCTACTTGCTAACATACTCTGGTCAGTAATTTGTCTTCAGAGATCAGAGATCAATGTTGGAATCGGACGCTTGTCTCGAGTTTATTATTGGAAACAGAAAAGGTTATGAAATTTAGTGGACGTGGCCAGTAACAATAATCCCCCACGCGTTAAGATAAATGTGTTTTTTTTAGAGTTCGACTGCGAGAGACAATGGACTTTTTGTGTCCTATCCTTATTACAATATAATTTTAATTTATTATTTTATTTATTTGTTTTACTTTTATGTAATGAATGACATACAAATTTAATCGTCGAAATTCACAAACAGATAAGAATGAACTTCGTTCACTGAAACGTGTATTTCGTCTGGAGTTGAGATAAATTATGCCAGTTCACACCAAGTTAGGAAAAGTTGGAGAAATGTTGACATTCGAAATGAATATCGCTTGAAAGGGAAGTAGGAAAAAAAATGCACCTTTCTAAAAAAATAAGGTGGTAGAAAATCTAGTACTTTGTGCATAAAATAGATATGATTTTTAATAATTACAAGGCTAAGGTACTCGGAAAAAATCGTTTTTGTTTGTCTTGGAAATGAGATGTTCGATCACTGATTTTGGTTTATTACCGTTATGAGTCCAATCACCATTGTTGCAAGTTCAAGAACAATGGCGCGTGATAACTACTTTTAACTACAGTGTGGATATCTGTTAGGGATATTCTATCTTTTCTGCATTCTGCTTAAGATTATGGCGTTGCAAACTGAAAAATGGGCACTGAAATAACAGATGTTCGATACTCTGTGAAGAAATATCTTGGCACGGACAATATTCATCATTCCTTAATTTAAACCTATATAGATAACTTCTCATAGCTCCGTGTCCGGTAAAAATTTGGGTCGTTTCGAAAGTACTTTGGTGATGATCACGGAAGTTTGCTGCATCAGCCAGCGTTGGGAAAAACATTTTAGTGATTTTACCTGTAGAAGAAGCGCGGTAATGATTTCTAGATATTATCCTCTGGTATATTAAGGGAAATAATAACTTGAGCCGTTTTCTGCCATTGTCGCGGCCCTAGAATCGCACGAGACTCGGTGCATTGCAACTTCATCGGCAGTCCTGTGTCTTTCCATACAAGGCTTGATTATTACAAAATATGTACGGTACACGAACACCTCCTTTCAGGGTAGTTGTTTTTATCCTTCGTCCGGGTTACGTATTAACGACTTGTTTATTTATTGTGCTGGTGAGTCAGGCATTCACGTGGAGCGCTAGCCATGTAGTACCATGTGTATAGAGAGGTATAGAGTAGACTATGAGGACATGATACGTGACTTGGGTTGCACGAAAATCATTAAGTACCCGTGACAAGCTTGCCCACATCTTGCGGCTTGCGCGCACATTCATTATGCGACGCAACTGTTTTAGCATTGAGGAAGGGTAATCAAATTCTATGATATAACTCGACGTCGAGCGCTGTACGGATGTGGAAAAATCATTCATTCTATCGTCCATCATCAATATATTAACAAAAGAAGAGACCACCGACCCCATTGATAAAATTCATGAATGTAAATGATATACGAGTACAGGACATTATCGAAATATACTATGTATTAGCTTTTGATACGTCCTATTATGCTATGATATTAGCATGATGATTCTGGACCGTTGAAAAATATCTTAACTTGACCTAAGAATATACAGCATGGTTGCAGACAAATGGTAGTGTTATGTTGACTCCTGATCAGGAATCTGTTGTTCGATTATATTGCAACTGGATTCTACTCCACATAGGTTATATTTGAGTATCGCATAATAAATTATATTTTGTCGTTTATTCAGGTTTAACACAGGCTGCGCCTAAAGAGACAGAAAGTATGTTTGGTTTTATGATTGATAGTGAAGAAAAATGATACAAATGACGGAATTTTTAAGAATCAATAATAATATTTGGTTTTTATGCCCCAATGTCCAGAATGTGTAGATTAGTCAATTCATCACACGACTTGGAATTTTTTGGGATAGATCTTCCGGCTTTTCGTAGATCTCTTCGCGACTAAACAGCGTGGGATGAAGTTGGATTGGCATGATTTAGCTCAAAGTTTTTGATCTTTCGTTTTTTTAAATATATTGTATACTATTATTGTTTTGCCCTTGTTTGTCTTTGCTAAATAGTTTTATGTTCTTTTTGTTCAGTTTCTTGCATTTATGTTTCTTCATGTAACTGTTGTAATTGGCTTAGGCCGTATATATATAATAAATAAATAGTCAACAAATGTTAATACGCCGCTCAGTAATGCTAAATAAGGTGTGAATTTACACCGCCGATTAATTCTTGCATTCTAAATCGACCGCCAACCATATATCAAGTGAATACGTGGGTAGATCTTCACCCACTCAATCAACTCGTGAGCGAAACATGTGAATTGATTCCCACGATTGTTTTTTTTTTGCTTTTCGTAAGAATTGAAGTTGAAAAATTTTATAAACAATCAGATTAGAAGGTAAAACTGTCAATCTAACATCCTTATATCTACTTAATATATTTACAAATTAATAAAGCAAAGCTAAAACAAGGATTGGGGAAGAGAGCTGGGGCACCCGCCAACCATGTGCAGATGGTTGGTTATTTCGGAATGAAACTATTATCTCAGGGATAAACACATTTATCATAAGAAATACATGAACACTAGAATCAAATAGAAATATATTTTAACACGTTTTTTTATTTATTAAATTTGTTAACAAACTGCGTATATTGCATTATAGTAAATATTATGAACCTAGGAGGGTGTGCTATAGTAATAAGACATGCTGTAGTAATTGGACACTCTAAATCTAATGGTCAAAATGAAGTAAACGTAAGAATTTATCTCCAAAATAAAGTATACACGTTTTTGAGTGTTTTTTCTTAAAATGAACGCATTACATTTATTTATTTTTGACTATTAGGTTTAAAATGTCCAATTACTGTAGCATGTCCAATTACTACAGCACCCGCTCTACATGTTTCAAACTTTTATATTGTATTTCTAGGAGTTACATTTCTTAAAATTTTACTTGTTCATTTAGCTATTTATTTTTTAAATTTATTTATTAGCGGACATTGTCCGTGTATACAATTTATAGGGTTTAAATATTACAGTAAAAGAATAGTTTAAAACATAACAAAATAGAAAAGAAGCATTGACAAACATAAGGGACATCGAGACAAGATCTGGACTATTTATTTAGTGCTCGTTTAAATCCTTGTAAACTTCAACCAAAAAAGTCCAGATCTTGTCTTGAGTTAACAATACGACAAAGACGGGTCATTGGATAATTAAGGCCATAGTTTGTTCTATGCTGATCGATGAACAGTACTTCATTGTTTCTCAATCTACGAGTCGGAATATTGAATTTTACTTGTGCCAGTAATGATGGAACATCGATTATACCATTATATCTTATACCTACAGCATTTTCTCTATTTCTTTATTTAAATACGGTACTTTCTTTATTTTTTTATACTGTACTTCGCGAATTTTTTGTTGTTAAGATGTTTGTAAACGCCTAATGGGCGTGAAAATTAATATGAAATATAGAAAATTCCTCATAGACAGTACACCCGTTTAGTTTTATGATGTATGTAATTATGTATGTATTCGTATGTTCATTATTTTTTTTTTGTACCTTTTACATTTTTTTTTAAAAATAACTTTTTTCTTTTCTTATTCTTTAAATTTAAATTTATCTTGTTTCTATTAACTTTATTTTTATAACTGTAAATAAGTATATGTATTTTTATTTTATTTGTAAGTTTCTAAGTGCCTAACAATTGTTAATTGCTTTTATTTTAATACCGATAATGTACTTAATCGATATCTTACACAAGTGTGGAAATTTTTATTGACTGTTTTCACAATTTTCGTTCATATGTATTCTTATTTTTTTATACAATATATGTAAAAACTGTTGTTTTTTTCCCAAATAAAAATAAATAAATAAAATAAAATAAAATTAATGAAAAACAATCATAAATATTGAATGTTCCTCAACTCACCATACAACTTTTCAACAATCCAAATCTTTGAAGATGTCGGGATAATCTTTAACACACCCGAACTAAAAATTGATCAGAAATCACGTTCCAAAAATATCTGACATTAGAAAACCAAAGCAAGCGGTACAACTAAACCGCATAATTTCCTGCACATGTCGGCATGTCACATTTCGCGAACATCTGATTCAACTGTAGAAATATTCCCTGCTTCGAAGAAACAAATATAATGTACATAAATATATATCATGAATCATGCAATTATAAAACAAATTATATGATTCAGCGTTAAAATTATAAAACACGTGAATTTACCAAAAAAAATATACACGGTGTTTTAGGGCCAGACCGGAAACCTTTCGAGGAATATTCCTCATAGTAAACTTTAAAAATAATCCTAATATTTTTTTCTAAAAAACCTGGTTTTATAATTTTAAAATAGAGTAAAACTTTAATTTCTCGGACTAGCATTTCTTCCACGAACCCCTACCCATCCCCTACAAAAAATAGATACAAAACTTCTTTGACCAACGCTACGGAGCAATACGCACCCTTAGAGTATATCGAGCCATAATCGGCAGAACAACGTAAGCGACAAATTGTGAATTATGCAAGAGGTTTTATTTTTATTTTTGTTCCGTGTATATATTTTTTAATAATTCAGTAAATGGGGTTTATAGTGGTTGGTTACTGCCAATACTGAAATGACAGCCAAATTGTTTAAGTACCTTCTGCTATTAAGATAGTGGCGGTAACGTTGTTTTGCCTATAACTCTGACAGTGGTGCGAGCTAGCGTAACCGCCCACATTGTCGTCGGTTACGTGGTTTTGCTTAGCTTAAAAATAATATGTCAGCATATTTTTATTTTTTTAAGAGTGGAATGATGCGGAGTAATACATAGAAAACTACTTGGCTAATTGGCCTATAATTTTGGTGTATTTGTAAATATTGTTATAATAGCTGTTGTTTTCTTTTAATAAATAAAATAAATAAAAATAAATATACTTAAATGTGATAGGTGAATTTTATAAAGCTATGATGTTTTGAACACTTGTGCAGGGGGCAATAAGGAACACTTTTCTTTAAAAAAACGCAATTCGCCAAAAATGTCCCTTACGTTGTTCTGCAGATTATGGCTCGATATATACTCTAAGTACGCACTGGACGCGATAAAAGTGAAGCGGCTGGGTAGGGGAGGGGTAGGTGTTAGTGGAAGTGATACTAGACCGAGAAATTCAATATTTACTGCATTTTCAGATTACAGAAATAAAAATAAATTTTACGATTTTTTTTAACGTTCCTTTGAAATTTCGCGTTCAGGCTCTGAAACACGTGTGTAGTGTGTACATAACCATGTTTTTTCATGAAAAATTTGAATAAAAAAATATGGCAGGAAAACCTTTTTAATAATCACTATCACTTATCTAATATTATACGCCTAGTAAGTAAAACAGCGATGAAGAGTATTATATACGAATAGTATAATTTTATTTTATTTGATAAATTAATGTTCAATATATTTTTTAATTTAATTTTCAACAGTGTAAAAAGAGATTTCGATGTATATATATTTTTTTATAAACTTAATTCATGATTAAAAAACTATTATTTGAAAAAAATTATATTTCGTTATAAAAAAAAATATATTTTTACATTGTAAATTTAAATTGTTTCTATTCACTCATATCAAATACACACTTGCCCTGTCCCTAAACCTACCCTCACACACATATTCACATACCTACCTAAACCACACTCCACTTTTTTACACACGCATCCTCACACAAAAAAAAACTCGCACACATGCACTTCTATGAATTATATCTAACTGAACTGGATTTTTATAATTGCATTTATGTGGAAAACTGATTTGGCTTTATTTTATGTTTTTTTTATAATGTTGTGTATATTTTTTTGTATCGCTGTTGTTTTTCTTAATAAACAAAATTTAAAATTTAAAAAATTAAATTTAAAATTAAAAAATGATAATAAATGTCACACCGTGTGTAAATTGGCCACCTATATCAGCCAATGATGGGTGATAAGCCCTATAAATGCCTAGACTTCCATATTACCTTCTCAGAAATGTTTTCCGTCTCTGTTGCGACAAATTTAAGAGAACATACTCACAATAGAGAAATACAGTAATCTTAATTTTTAAATCGATGCGAAGGTTTTCACGGTCACTGTTATCAATATGTTTCTTTTTTGGGTGATGCCGTGTGTGTTGAATTTGTTTACCCTGAAGTTTACCCTGAAGATGGCTCCTGCAGTGGTAGCCGAAAAACAAATCCAACACACGCGGTATAACCCAAAAAAGAAACATGTTGATCTTAATATTTTTAAAGTCCTGTTTAATTAATTAATTGAATAATATTCGTTGCTCCTGCCTCTTGCACGGAAATGTTGATTGGTCAGGTCTCGAATGCTGAAGCTTCGCGTTACCATTTGAGGCAAGAAACGATTATGTTTCTGGATGCGCATAACTTCGTTACTCTACGCCCATCACCCTGACGTATTCTAATTGAAATAATTATTGCTGGCCGAGGTATTTATTCACGGGTCCCGATATGGCTAACGACTGAAGTTTTTTGTGAGACAAGATCTGACCATTTACCGAAGGAGCCACGCTTGTCAGGTGGGATTAATCGGAACACGACAGAGGAGAAGATCAGTAAACTGACATCTGACATACCGACCGAGCACTATGCGCATTTGTTTTTCCAAGACAAGGTGAGATTAGGCTACTGCTTCTTAAATACGTCGTTTAATAGTAGACAAACATTCCAGACCACAATATCATATTTCCATTACCTAATCATAACCCGCTTGAACATCACGATTAGGTGGGTCGCGATCAAGGATGTATACTAAATATCATTTTGAGTACTTTTTAATAACAATAACCGGTTTAGTAAATAACATTAAACAAATGATAAAAAAAACAACAATAATAATTTTTATTTTCACACAAAACAAAATTTCGTTTTTTTATTATTTTTATTAAAACGCCTTGTAAGCTTTTACATATAGGGTGTTCTTTAAACCCTGTCACATCCGAAACCACAATGATCAGTATGGGCAAGAAGACATATTAGCACATCAAAAAAAATATTTAGAAGGAAGAAAAAAATTTAAAATAAAATATTTAAAAAAAAACAAATAGTTGTTTACTTCTGCAGGGGAGAAGCGAGGGGGGCGCGGACGTGCGGTTGACAGTGTATCAGGCCCCTCCCTCCCCCCCTCCTCCATTCTTCCCTACAGGAGTGAGCAACTATTTGTTTTTTATTTATCTTTTATTTTTTAAGATTTTTGTCGTTCTAAAAATTTGCTTTAATGTGCCAATATGTCTTCTTGCTCATACTGATCATCGTGGTTTCGGATGTGACAGGGTTTAAAGAACACCCTTTATATAAAGTCAGACATGTATTTTACAAAAAAAGTAGTAAATAAAAACAATTTAAGCCAAAAAAAATGTTTATATAAATAATCCGCATATTAAGAGTCAATTTTCGCCTATTGTTATCACTTAAAATAATTATGTATAAGTGCTGTACTTGGCCATAGTGGCGGGCGGTGCCTAAGAGAGAAATGATGACATGATCCAGAGAAATCTATTACCTAACTGTGTATGTAGTAGATGAAGAACTTGTTATTTTAGTTAATAAACCATGATTAGTATTATTTTTATATTAGTAAAAAATATATGGGTTTACATATAATACATATATACGAGTACATTGCAATGGAAAGAACAAAAGTGCATTTTTTCCCATCAGTTAGGTATATTAAAAGAATCTTAAAACTAGAAGAAAATACAAAAATAGTAATTAAGAATACATATTGTATAAGTTAATAAAAGGTACACAATTTTAATCAACATAATAGTATTTAGGCATTTAAATTTGAAGATAATGAATTGCTATCAGTATCATAACTATCAGGATATAAATATACTGCCTTTTAAAATTCAAAAGTATTATATTAAATACAGGGTGTTCATTAAACCCTATCACATCCGAAACCACGATGATCAGTACGAGCAAAAAGACATATAATATTAATGGCCCATTAAAAGAAATTTTTAGAACGAATAAAATTTTTAAAAATAAAATATCAAAAAAGCAAACTTCACTTCTCACTTCTCCACTGCAGAAGGAAGCAACCATTTGTTTTTTTATATTTTATTTTTAAAAATTTTCTTTGTTCTAAATATTTTTTTAAATATGCTAATATGTCTTCTTGTCCATTCTGATTATCGTGGTTTCGGATGTGACAGGGTTTAAAGAACAACCTGTATATCTATATCATTTGCGGATTTATTTGCAAACGCATGAATTCTCCTTATTGGCGAGTGTGCACTGTAGTTTGTTGTAGATGTGTATTACACATAAAAGTTTATTAAATCGTAACATATCTTAAAGCAATAAAAAAAAAAAACTAAAATTAAATTCTTAATGTAATCGCATTTCTAGAAAATTTGAACGATAGGATCATTTTTTAGAAATTCCTAAGAATTAACTGTTCGGCCAAATTATATACTAATATTCGGATTTCAATGTAATTAATTTTAAGTGTGTAAAGTGACTACTAAGACCAGCCAATGACAGGTCAGAAGCCCTGTAAATGTCTAGACTTCCTATTTACCTTCTTAAAAGGCGGCCTCTGTGGTGTAGTGGTTAAGACGTTCCGGGTTTGATACCCGATGAAAACACAAAAATTTCAATGTTATTTTTCTCAAGCCTGATTGTTCTGTGATGTAATAGACCACTGTAATTAGGCCTCCTAGCCTGTTCTCCATCTCTGTTGTAATATGTAAGTTTTCGGTTAGTTGAAAGACATTACTTTTATAAAAAAATCCTGCCAATGTACATAATACTGTACCAACGTTCATTGAATAAATAAACCAATTTGTTTTCAAATACATTCAGTATGATTTAGTAAAACATTTCATTCAAATATGACAAAAAAATATGTTTGTAACCCCAAGAGTGTTTAAATCAACGGCCATCCATTCTCCCTAAACCACATTATCTCCAAAAAAAGGAATCAAAGACGATGACAGTAATCATTTGATAACATAATTTATTCCTCAATCCTCAATTCAAAATGGTACCGTATTTTCAAGAGTGCATTTGACATTATACTAACAAATCCTACTTATTTTAAGCTTCCCTGGGGGAGTTTGTGAACCTTAAAAAATAATAATAAGCTAATACAATAATGCAGGTTTTTACTTATTTTTATTTATTTGAAAGAAACAAACTGTCGACAGTGATATAGTACGAGTAACATTAAAAAAATACAGTTTAAAGACAGACCAGCAAAGTTTCTAAATAAGAATCATACATATTATTAAATTGTGTTACAACAAAAGGGTGTGTTTATGTCTATTTGTATGAGAGTAAGTGTAGACGTGTGTTTATGTGTATTAGTGTAGAAGTAAGTGATCAGGTGTGTGTAAGTTTGAGCATCATTAAATAGTAAGTGGAATCGTATCGCAGCCAGAAATAAGGAGTCTTAATTTATTTTTCAGATCAGTTAACAATAATGCATTGTATTGACTATTTCGGTAATAATATGTCTTTCTTTAAGACTATAATATGTTTATATTTAATTTCATTTTTAATTTGGTTTTGTTTTTTATTATTCAAGAACTTCATTTTTGATTTTTATTAATAATAATTTTATTGACAAAATATTACGTATTTATTATGTCAAAAAATGAGTTTACAAATATTATACGAAAAATGAAAGTGTACTTGAAAATTGCACAAAATGCACAAAATGCACAAAACTTGGCACAAACATTGCACAAAACTTATTTTTTTAAATTACTTTAATTGTCATTATTATTACTATTTTTTTTTTTTTTTTTGTGAGACAAAATAATTTTATTGTATTTAATATACTTATATTTTGTACCTTTTAAAGAAAAATATCTATATTTTTTTTTCCTTTTAAATTTTTATCTGCACACATTGTTTAACTATTTTTTTATATCTAAATATGTTCTTTATACAAAACTGCTGTATTATATATATAGTATTTATGTAAAATAATACTTTTATATTTAATTTTTAAGTTTTTCACATTATGTTGAAGGTTAATATTTTTTTAAATGTGTATCTTTTTAAGGTAAAAGGCACTGCGTGCCGTGTATATTAATAAATAAATAAGTCATAACGCGTGACGTCAAAATAACGTGATGCGAACTGCAGGCCGTTTTATATGTGCTCATTTTTAAACCCGAAAATTATAAATGAAAACTTATTTTGAATACATTGATAGTTATATCGTTAGAATAGTAAAAATCCGCTCTAAATAAATAAATAAAAATTTCACGTTATTCCAGACTTGTAAAATACCGTATTGAAGTTGCTGAATCTGGGACGGACGTCAAAATGTCCCGGGATTTCAAGAAAAGATATCGATGAATACTAAGAGTAATAACCTAATACGGAGAAAAACCATTCTATGATTATTGATCACGAAGTTAGCTACAGATTACAGCAATACAACGGGCCTTAGGTACTTGCGTTGAGAATTGCAAGCGCAAACCGAAACCGTCATTACACGTTTGTTGTTAAACTAAATATACATACATACACATAAGTATATACATTATTATAGATACCTGAGAAAAAAAAGTAAATAAAGAATAATATCAAGGAATTTTATACAGATTAATTTATAACCTTTTTGAATACTTAACCTATAATTATATAAAGACAGATGAAATATATCAACTTCACCATACTCGTTACCTAGCCGGTGTAGTCTAGGTATTGATGAATTGTAATAATAATTGTGACTGCCAGGAGATTAAAAAAATAACTTTAGCTGCCGAGTATTTCGAACAGGTACTTTTATGCTGATAACACTAGTTAATTCCGGAACGTCCAATACGCCATTTACTATTTTATATAAATTTAATAAATCATTTATAACTCTTCTTTTACAAACAGTTGACATATTTAGTGTACACAATAAATTATCGTAATCAATATTTTCAGTGGGTATATTTAGTTTGTAATTGATGAATCTAAGGAATTTACGTTGTGCTCTTTCTAATTAAATATGAACGTTGTAATAAGGTGACCAAATTGTTGAATTGAATTCTAAATTACTTCTAACTAAGGCAGTAAACAGTACTTTGAGTGTAGTGATAGAATTAAAATCCTTTACAGTGCGCTGCAAATATCCAAGATATTTCATCGCCTTATTAGTAGTGATGGTATCAATGTGATGTAAATAATATATTAAAATGTATTATATTACTGAAGGTATATTGTTAGTAAATAAACAAAAATGTAAACACGAAAAACTGCATGGAATTTTATCTGTGTATCTAAATTTGTAATTCGGTAGAATATTAATTTCTTCCTCTGCATTCTGATATTAGGGCGCCGTTGGCGTTGCCGCCTAGAGGTACGGAGCATATTAATAGGACCGGCTGACCCAGTCCGCCCATGCTGGTGACGGTGACTGGTAGCCGATAGGCGGCAGTCGGTGCCGGGTACCTCCACGGGCCTAAATAAAATAATTTCCCGGGACAACTTTACTGTCACTGTTTGCGTAGCTTCTGCGTGAGTCACCGATAATCGACAGGCACCATTTTGGAATGAGTTTCCCATTTTCAAAATTTAAAAAAGTTCGTTTTATTTTTCATATATATGACCACTGACGTATAATAGTCACGTCACAGTCAAACTAGCTACATTTTTAAATAAATCATTATGAAGCCCTTAACGATAGGGTCTTTTCACGTTTCTTTACATATATTTATATATTTATATTTTTAAATAAGCAAACAAATTACGATGGGACTATATTTTTTTCCGTGCGTCGTGAGATAAACTTTCTACAATAGTTTAAAATACGCATATTTTAAATCGCCTTAAAACGCGTTTCGTCCAATGTCGATCATGGCTGGTATTCTGAACGGAATAGGGAAATATCACTATTTTTACATTTTTAAAGTAATAAAGGTCTATGAAATACTGTCCAGTAAAAAATGATTTTTTGCTAAGTATTAGTAGCATAAAAGATATTTTTTAATTTGTAATTTTGAATTCCCGCAAAAACGGTCATTCCTTCGGCCACGCCCCTAATACGTCACGATTCGTGTTTATTTGTTCCTCACCGTTGAATTTTGTTTAGAACATTATCACGAATCTTGAAATCACAACAACCAAGGCCAAACACGTCGCGTTTTTCTACGACCGTATTTTTATTGAATTTCTTTTTTACATTTATGTATGAAAACATTTCTCTACAATATCTATAATGATTTTAAAAATACAAATAATTATTCTTAATACATTTAATATATTTTAACCGGTATTCGTAGTATATGGTATTTCCCTATTCAGAATACCAGCCCTGCGCCGCGATTATGAACGCTATCTTCATCGGTAAATATCGAAGCGGTATAAACTAAGATCGATATTTATGTACGAAAATGTCTATATTTGTATAAAAATTAAAAGTGTCTTGGTCGGTAACCTGTAATTGAACATGTTAAAAAAAAATGTAAACATATTTTATTTTTCATACAGAAAACTTGATTTTACTTTGTGGATAAAATTGAGGATAAATTTTAACTTCCCATTAAAATACGAACCCTGGTCACGTCTGATCACGACAAAAGTGCGTAAGAAAATGAAAGCAAGAAAGGCAATCAACCGCGAATTGAAATGCCATCTAGGTACAACGCACCTGTAACGTGTCTTTTTTAACGCTTTTATTTAAGAGAAGGTAATATAGAAGTCTAGGCACAATCAGGGCTTATGACCTGTCAATGGCTGGTTTAAGTGGCCACTTTACACACTGTGTAACATTCACCATTCTGCCTATATTTGAACATCTATATTCCTTCAATTCCTTCATCTGTTGATGTTTGTGAAGTTAAAGAGCTGAAACCTTCATTTATGCGGGTGAGATTCATCTAATTGAATTATTTCACCTACATACTAGGCAACGCCTGAAAATATTATTTTTTCAATTTCTATACTTTTTCATGGACCAGGTAATTTATCAACAATATTTTGAGTTTGTAAAAATTTGGACACACTCAAAATATTGTTAACGCTTTTATTTTTTGGTTTGCTTATTATGTACGAGGCTTATTTATATTTAATGCAATAGGTATGCTAGGACGAGATGCAGGACTTTGCTGCAAACCAATCCCCAGGATTAAGACTGCAAAGAAGAAGGCATGTTCTTACTACTGCTCTAAAGGAACTTTTCCGCATTTGGCTACCGAAGAGGAAACCACAGAACACACATTCAGGAGACGTTCGTCATTTTGTATCCTATTCTTTTTATTCCAACAATTGCCTTTATAAGTCCTTATGACTTATTGTGGTTACGGCATCTCGCAGGACTTCCTTAAGAATCACATTACATTACTACATTGCGCCTCTAGCTGCATTCGCTCTGGGACAATGGATCGACAAATAAGGGAGAGACATCTTGGGATATCTCATCATCAGCTGGACATCTATTGATTTCTGAGACCTTAAAGCGGAGAAGATAGCTCATAAAACAACCGTGGCCGGTGAGGATTCGAGTCAGCTCGTAGCCAACTTGTTCATATTTAATAAATTTAAAAAACGTAATTGTTCATGTTGTTCAGTGCTGTTTTGCATGAATCATCATCAACCGGTTTTAACCAAAATTATTTTTTTTTGTTATAATATTAGTGTTTTGATGAAGTGTAAATTTTAAATGATTATATATTATTTTTATTTATTTGTTCTTTTACAATTTTTGAATGACTTTTTTTAAAGATAATGTTTCCTTATAAAAAAGTTTATATTTGAAGCACTAACTTTGTGGTTATTCATTATAATAAAATAAATATTTATTTTTCACCGACCGGTTTCAAAGCAAACAAGCTTCTTTGTCAAGATAGAAATAAAATAAAAAGGAATCAATTCATTAGTTACGTAAACCTTGGTGAAAAATAAAAATTAGTGGTTAAAAACAAAGTTGTTTTATTTATTTTATTATAATGTTTCCTCACTGGAGAGCCCCGTGCCGTGGGAGGCTTATAATATAATTTTAAAACATGCCTTATTAAACACAATTAAATCATGATATCAAATACATAATAAAAACATATTTCTATGTCAACAATGTTTTGAGTTTGTCCAAATTTTTGTAGGCAAGGACTGGATTCAACCCCCTACATATTACGACAGATATGAAAAACATTTTACAGAAGGAAATATAGAAGTCTAGGTATCCACAGGGCTCATGGCCTGTCATTGACTGGTTTAAGCGGCCACTTTACACACTGTGTAACATTCACTTTTCCATATATTGACGTTTTTGTAATTAAAGAACTGAAACCTTTATTATTATTATTTTGTTTGACACTTTATATACATATACAATAAATATACATATAAGGGCGGGCATATTGCCTTAAGGCAATTTCTTCCTACATACCCAAACCGTTCAGTTTGAGAAAATTATAAATACATGGACATATTGAATCTTACAATTTTATACAAAAATTAAAAGCAAAGATTAACAAAAATAAATATATATATATAAAAATAAAATAAAATACCACTATACTATGAAGAGAGGAGAGGGGATGGGAAGGAAAGAAGAAGGATAAAGGAACAATTTAAATATTTAGATAGTGACATTTCAATTTTGACTTAAATGTAAATAATGAAGGGGCGTATCTAACATTAGTGGGTAGATTATTCCACAATCGAGCGGCTACTACTGTGAAAGAGGAGGCAAAAATTAGAGCGATGACAGGGTATTAAAAGGGTTCTCTCGTTACTAGAACGAAGAGATAGTCCGTGTTGTGAAAGAGGTTGGATGAGCTCTCTCAGATAAACAGGCGAAGTGGGATTATTTAAAAAATTGTGAAGAAGTGATAGAATGTGAATGTTTCTTCTATGCCTGATACTTTATTGTTGCGGGTGTTCAGCTCTTTAACTTAAAAAACGTCAACAGATGGAAGAGTCGAAGGAATATAGATGTTCAAAGATAGGCAGAATGGTAAATGTTACACAGTGTGGTAAGTGGCAAATCAGCTCATAAGATAAGATTATAAGCCCTGTGGATGCCTAGACTTCTCTATTCCCTTCTGTAAAATGTTCTTAATATCTGTCGTAATATTTTAATCTTTCTACCTATATGGCCTGATGCACTCATCAATCTGTGCGCATCCCACCTCTATTATCCATTTCTTAATTGCGATTTTATAGTGACAGTATTTACTAATTGTCCTTATGGATAATGGCGGTAGGTTGTACACTTTAATGGAGAAGTAGACTAATCCTCTGACCGAAAGTTGTGTCATTTTCGATTGCTTTTTCAGCATCAGAGTGGTATGTCTAGTAACTCTACTAATTGTGTTTGGTGTCATGGGAGGTATTGAATAATTTTTGTATGAACCTACCTAAATTTGTTTTATAGTCATAACATTAAGTTTTTCGTAAATATCGAGGGAGCTCGCTCTAACATGGACTTTCGGGATAATTTTTATTAAAGCGTTTTGTGCAATGATTAGTTGTTTAAGTAATGTGTCATTTGCACATCCCCATCCAATTATACCATATTCCAAAACAGATTGACGTACTACATAATTTATAAAGATTGATGATTAGTATATAGTTAGATAATAATTAGAATTAAGTAAATATTAGGACCTTCATGTATTATTTTTATACTATTTTAAGATCAAATAAATAAACGTATTATTATAACTACATAATTTGATGTAATATGGTGGAAAATAGAATGATGGAAACCCCTATTTAGGGACAGGCATAAAACAATATTTATGAAGTATTTACACGCGTATTAACAGAGTAATGTTAAAAAAATGAAAGCCCAACGTGACGAGTGTTCATAGACCTTGGCGGGAAGTTTGAAAGTTTAAATGTTTAAATACCACATTCGAACATGGCCGACAAAACAATATTTTATTGAACTGTTATTAATCTTGTCGCGGTGCAAAGGCGTCCTGTTTTTCTTCTAATTATAAATCTAGTCATGTCTAAAGAAGTTGGCCGCGAGACAAATTCGCTACAATCGGTCAACTGGACACTGATTAGTTTGAAGTCATCAAATATTTACGAAGAAATAGCTACTTTTCCTACCTGTTTAAATTTTCCGCCCCCACAATAAAAAATGTCGTTTCTTGATGAAAATTAATCAGTTGGATTACAAAAAAAATGTCTACGATAAATAATATAATAAACAAACAAACTATCACGCCGTTTCCCCGTAAGGGTAGGCAGAGAGGATAGAACGCCACACGACACACGAATCTTTGCATACAGATTTTGCTTTCTCTACATTCATACATCTTCTCATGCACGTGCGCCGATTATTCCAACTTTTAACATGTCCATATTCAAGTATTTGTTGGATTTGGGCATGCCATGTCTTTCTCGGCATTCCTCTATTTCTGCATCCATCAACATTTTCATCATAAATATTTTTAGCCGTTCTTTTGTTGACCGTTCGCTCTACATGTTTAAACCAGCGCATAGCTGCTTTCTTGATTTTGTCGATAATGCTTGACTCAGCCTTGCATAATGTACGGATCTCAACATTTGTGCATCTATCGTACATAGTTTTACCACACATTCATTCACAGATCGCATTTCGACAGCATTCAGCCTACTTTCATCCCTGTTTTTCCAAGTCCATACTTCGCTCCCATACATCAAGGTCGGGACCAGGACTCAATTGTGCACTGCTAATTTTGCCTTTTGCGACAAACATTTATTTGCCAAGGTTCATTTTAGTGCACCGTTCTCTCTGTTCCCGGCACTCAACCTCCTTTCAATATCTTTCTCAGTCATTCCATCCCTAGTAAACATACTTCCTAGATACACAAACTCCCCTACCTGTTTTAATATAACCCCATTCAAAGTGATTTCACATTTAGTCATACTTTCATTTATTTCAAAAACCTTCACATTCGATTTATCGACACAATAAATAAACGCTAACCAAATAAATATCTTATCTTATTAAAGCACCAGATATTGTTATATTTATGGAAAAATAATTTGAATATGTCTGAATGCTTGTAGACAAGACTCCATTTCAATCACTATGAAGTTATCGAGATAAAAATTGTACACTTTACATACTTTGTAACATTACCATGTTCCATTCTCAAAAAAGATTTCCGTCTTTGTTGCAATAAATTTTAGTCTAAATGACTCCCTTCCTAGGAAGTGAAATCTAGACTTGTCTACAAACATTATGACATACTCAAAATATTGTTGATTAAACTAACTTTATAAACTTTAAAATATGCTTTAACAATACTGCAACATTAAAAAACAGAATTTCAATTCCAATGAAATTATCAACTATTTTACAAATTATAATTATAATCGTAATAATTGTACATTCGTTATTCATAAAAAAAAACAGCTAAAATCCGTATTCGTATGCGTGCTCAGATTGTTTGAGTAAGTAATTGGCAAACAGGAGGGGGAGATTTTGAAAAATGTAAACTCTCGCCGAGGGCGAGAACTATTCACGGAGACCCGTCACAATAGATCTTCACAGGTCGCAGTGCCGTCAGGAGCTTGCATAGCACTGACCTTCACTACAAAGAATAAGAATAAAAACTGGCAAACAAATTGTAGCTCCATTGGCCTTTATCAAGTCCTTAGACGGATGATTGGAGTTGTGTCAGAAAAAAACGGGTTCTTTTCCTTTTACCAAAAAAGGATCTAAGTATCTTCTTATGAAGATGGAACGTAATAATTTCGGAATAATTTGGAACCTTAAATATTAAGCTGACAAATTTGGGTAGATATACCTGAAGAAGAAAAATGTACCTGCAAAAAAATGGTTGGTAGGTGCCGTCTCAAGAAGATGTGCGTTGTGCACATTTTAACTACCTACTTACTAAAGAACTAAAGAACTAAAGAAAAAAAAGTGAGACACGAATGTAAAGGATTTAAATCTCGATACAAAGCTGATGGATTATAATCCTCACGAAAGCTAATCCGCTCAAATCTTTTGGCCCATTTTACACACGTCGGCGTCGTCCAAATCCACACGGCACCGTCAAAATAGGGTGGATTGACATTTATTTAAATTTATTCGGCAGCTACTCTCAGGTATTACGCATGAATGTTTGCAATGTTGTTAATACAGGTTCACTGCCAACTCTGCCAATTGGCTAAGTTGAATTTGGGAAGCAGTTTTTAATCTATATGCCTGCTCTGCCAATTGACGAAGTTATCATCTATACGGTTTTCCGCAAAAATATCTGTGGCTCGAGTCTAAAAGGGCCAATGTCATAAATCAAGCATTACAGGAGAATAATTTTACAGGTATTTTGTATAAAATTATTAACAATAAAAATACACTATCGCATATGCGAGTATATATAAAATGGTTAACAACAACAATAACAACAAACCTTCACGCCGTTTCCCCGTAATGGTAGACAGAGAGGATAGGACGCCACATCACTCCATCTTTGCATACAGATCTCGCTTCCTCTACATTCATACATCTTCTCATGCACGCGCGCCGATTATTCCAAATTGATATGTCCATCTTCAGGTATTTGTTGGATTTGGTCATGCTATGTTTTTCTCGGTCTTCCTCTATTTCTGCATCCATCAACAATTGCATCTTAAATATTTTTAGCCGTTCTTTTGCTGTCCGTTCGCTCTACATGTCTAAGCCAGCGCAGAGCTCCTTTCTTGATTTTGTCGATAATGCTTGTCTTAGCCTTACATAATGTACATATCTCGACATTTGTGCATCCATCGTACATAGTTTTACCACACATTCGCCAGCATTCAGCCTACTATCATCCCTGTTTTTCAAAGTTCATGCTTTGGTCCCATACATCGGGGTCGAGACCGGGACTCCGTTGTGAACAGCTAATTTTGCCTCTTGCGACAAACGTTTATTTGCGAAGGTTGATTTAAGTGCACCGTTCGCTCTGTTTCCGGCTGGTTAAATATGTTGGGTTAAAAATGTATATTTTTTTATTGACATCAACCCTCTACAAAATGTTGGCAAGAAAAAACGAATTCCGACATTGGCCCTTTTAGACCCAAGACACAGATATATACATATTATTTAGCCTTATTTTGCACTTTTTATTTTATTTGATCCCCGAGCCAATAAATATGCTCGTTTATATTGAGGTTTAAATATTTTAGGTACGCAGTGAACACGTGAAAAGTTGTTTTTTTATCATTAATGTTTTCAGGCCTTGCGTTGCCTAAACGGTAAAATAATTCAGTCAGATGAATCTCACCCACAGCAATAAAGATTTCCGCTCTTTGACTTCACTAAAATCAACAAGTGGAAGAATTTAAGAAATATGGATGTTCAAACATAGGCAAAACGGTGAATGTTACAGCGGCCACTTTAACCTACTAATGCCAGAGACGCCTTCTTTATTTACATTTAAATCAAGATTAAAATGTCACTATCAAAATATTTATGTTTTTCTTATCACCTTCTACTTTCCTTTCCATCCCCTATCGTCTTTTCATAGTATAGTGTAGATTTTTAGTTAATTTCCGTTTATTTTTTTAAATTAAATTATAAGATTCTGTAAATACCTAGAATATGTCCATGTACTTCTTATTTTCTCAAACTGAACGGTTCGGGTAGGTAAGATGAAATTGCCTTAAGGCAATAAGCCCGCCCTTGTATGTATATAAAATGAAAATGTATATAACGTGTTAAATAAAATAATAAACCTGGTATAACAGGCCATAAGCCCTGTAAATGTCAAGACTTCCATATAATATCCTTCTCAAAAATGCTTTCCCTGTATGTTGAAATAAATTTAAAACTTATATTTTATTCTCTAATGTGTTAATATTATTATACAGGGTGTTCTTTAAACCTCGTCACATCCGAAACCACGATGATCAGTATGAGCAAGAAGACATATTGGCACATTAAATTATTTTTTTAGAAATAATAAAATATCAAAAAAAGCAAATGGTTGCTAACTTCTGCAGGGGAGAAACGAGGAGAGGGGAGGGGGAATCTGATACTGCGCCGCGCTCCCCTCACTTCACCCTTGCAGAAGCAACCATTTGTTTTTTTAAATATTTTATTTTGAAAATTTTCTCGGTTCTAAATATTTTTTTAAATATGCTAATATCTCTTCTTGCCCTTACTGATCATTGTGGTTTCGGATGTGACAGGGTTTAAAGAACACCCTGTATATAATCGATATACATATACTGCTTGATTATTGCATCACTTGATTGATTTTACTGCTATTTATTTGATGTTAAAATAAATATTTTGACTGAAATTCACGGGTATCGACTATTACGAACGTCCAGTTTTGTTTGAGGTTATTTGTGTTAGGTAAATATTTCTCCGGGGCAAACAGTTAATACAGTAGCTTTGTACGACAAACAGTCCCCGCAGCTTGATTTACGGTTACGGTTACGATAACCTGACCAAATGTCACGGAAACCTGTGACAGCAGTCGCGGAGCTTTCGTCTTCAATCTTCAAGCCAAGCTGCGTGAAATTCCGAAATACGCTGTTTATCTTAACGCAAATAAATTGTATCTCGGGCGCCAAGAATATAACAATAAAACTATATAAAAATAACGATTAAATGCCAGTTTATCGAGTTAGATGATCACCGAAATCAACAGCCGACGCTATCGTTATGTCAAGAATGTGCGCGGGTGACATACGTCTTTAGAGAAGATACAGAACATGAGAAATTAGTAAACAGCAGTAATATTTTATTTTGAATTAGTGATGCGAATAATTTATTAGTCGTGATAAACGAATAAAGAAGTTTTTTAGATTTTTTCGTCTCAACCTAAATTTACAAAATATTTTATTTCTGACTGCTATTTAAACGTAGTTATACAGAAAGCAGCCAGCCATAGAAAAGTGAAACAGAGATAATAGCCATTTTGTGAAAAGAGTGAATTATAAAATCTACACAATAGTTTAAATGTTTTTGACTTTAACAAACGATAAACAATGAATCCATAAGTTTTTTTTTATATATTACAAACAAGAATCTTATTGTGTATTTGACCAGTTTAAAAGATTTTTAAAGTACCATACGATTTTTATAGTTTTGTGGGTGTTTTCTGTAAATTGAGAAATGCCGTTTTTGTGATCGACACCTTTTTCCGGAAGTGATTAATACAGCTTACCCACCACATACCGCACACCGCATCTGAGGACATAAGTCTCCTTGTCGGTGCCCACATACACAGAAAATTTGCTCGTTGTCAAACGAGAAAAGCTGCCCGAAGGAGCTCTCTGAAATCTGGTAGCCTTAGCATCTTTGTGCTGAAAGAAAGTAATCCAGAAGTACATAATACGTACTTTATTGGATTGAGAAGAGAGGGAAGTGAATTCTTCACTGACTAGGATTAAATTGATTGGACTTGATCAATTCGCCGAAATTATTACAAAACTTTTTAAAAGCCTTGAAATTCTTTTTAGAAGCCACCAGATCTGTATATCCGACAGGACATATAACAGGGCCACGGATAGTAGCGAGAAGCTCCATTCGGTAGTCATAGAGAAAGAGAAAGGGACAAGACCACAGGATGTGTTTAGAAGATTGGTTAGGATATCCGCAGCAGCACGAAGGGGAGTCAACAATATTAAAAACAAATAACTTTTGATTAAATTTACCATGACCTGATAAAAACTGCATAGTCCAGTGATCGGGGATAACCCAAGAAGATTCTAAGCACTGACGGATTGAAGGAAAAAAAAAGAAAGGTAACCCTCCCTGAAGGGGAAGATTCCCATCGCGATTGCCAAGCATTAAGAAGAGCATTTAAAGTCAATTTTTTTATTCGATTGAGACATTCCTTCAGTTGGGAGTAGACGGACGCCACCAATAACAGAGGAACGCCTTTTTTTAGGTAAAAATTAGGTGGTGATTAATACAGTTTTTTATATGAAAGCGGTCTGGCTGTTTTTAGCAGAACATAGAATCGACCTTACTGCACCCAATAAGATCAAAATCTCATTTTTCCGAAATAGTTGACTGGCTGCTTTCTGCATAACTACGTTCATTTTAATGTCTTCTTTACATATATAATTCTTCTGTACGTGTGTATGTCACTGAACTCCTAAACGGCTCGACCGATTTTGACGAAATTTTTTGCGCGTTAGACTGAATCCCTGGATGGTTTAGATTCACAATTGGACCCAGTATATTGAGTCTTTTTTTATTTTGCTTTAGGCAACAGCAAATCCCACAATGACGAAACGAAAAGATTGAAATGTCAAACTCAATGTCAAATGTCACTAAGTATATAGTTCGAATATCGAAAAAACGTTTGCTGAACCAGGTATTAGCAGGCAAGCCAACGTTCGGGCAGGATGTCTATCGGGTCCGCTAGTTAAATATAAGAAAAACTTTATCCGCATTTACAACGGGTTGATTTTTTATGATATGAATTTTATGATTTTTCACTATTAATTGACTTAATGCAGTGATTTTTAACCCAGAAAACTTAATTGTTCATTTGAACGCCCTTCTTGACATTTAATTATCAAACAAGTGTGAGCGCGATTTCGGATTCTGAGGAAGTTAATTGTTTTTTATTACACTATTAAACTAAGCCAAAAATAAAATATGCTTGTATATTTTTATCACCGATACGATTTTCAAAGTTTCGTAATTTTGAAATTATTCGGCAAGTTCTCTTCGGTGAGTTCTGCTGATTGGTAACTTAGCTTTCCGTAAACAGAAAATCTCTCACAACACTCTATCATTGGTTGACCCGGAAGAACTAGTGACGTCGATCAAAGTAGTTCGTTTTTATTATTTTTTTATACATTTCCAAGAAACACCGCCGCACAATTTAATGCTCTAATTTTTACCGCGCATAAGAATACATTTTTAATATTATATTCAATTTCACGTAGCACTGCACTTTTTCGGTACATCTTTTTAAAAATAAATTAAAATAATAGTAAATACCTAACTACTTAGTCCGTATTTAATTTGGAATAAAATGGCCTAGTACCTATCTAATCCAGTCAAGCAAATCGTTTTACAATACGATAAAATAAGTAATATTATAAATAATCAACAAATTATCAATTTTCCTTATAACCGGTATTGAATGATTCGATTTTTCATCAATCTAGCGCAACACTATTATTTTTAATGGAGATGAATAGCATGAAAACATATCAAAGTATGTAATTGTATTGAAGTTCATAGATTACCGTGTTATATATTGGATTTGGCAATCCGCCAAACTATTGTCGCGACATTCGTCCGCAAAAATATAAAATAAATACTTTGGTTTATGAGAGTTTCGCTGGCCTAATGAATGTAAAATTTTACTAATGAGACGACCTTCGACACAGAATAGACACGTGTTGATTTAATTACCAATTCAACTAATGACATGATTTTGAATATTATAAATTGTTCACCTCGCACAAATTTGAAATAGACCTATGTATGTCTACAACCACAATACACGAAACTCAATTGCTACATAAAAATAAAACATTAAAAAAAAAACTACTTGTTTTAAAGTTTTTTTTTATAAATTGAAAATCCCTTAAAAAAATACATGCAACGTACCTAGATCATTTGTCATACGAAGGCAAGGTGATCAGACTTACGGTTCGGGTACCAGTCCAGGCTCAATAAAATATTGCAGCGTAAACCACTTTAAAATCAATATATCCGTCGACTCTGCCAGAAATAGAACCTGGGATTTCAAGCATGGTAGGCTTATACGCTAACCACTACACTACGAGACCGACTTTTTTAGGACTTTTCCTGAGAGTAGCTATCGAGTCGAAAACACTCGTCCAGGGCTATGGTTCTATTTCACACAAAGAACTATATTATTCATTTGCCTGGACGCTGACAAAAAAAAATATTACCCTAATTAATCAAAAATCCTGAATAACAAAACAAAATAAGTCGATTCGAGTAGATGTAGATAGGTACTCGTATTTTTTTTTTTTCAATAGTGATAATTTTTCAATACTTATAGTAGGACGGACATTATTTGAAATGTCAGATACTTAACTATTAAAAGACTGTGGTAAATAATCCCTTTGCGCGCGGTGATGTAACATCGTGTTACCACTAGTAAAAGACGGAATATTCTAATCTTCAGACATTTGAAGACAATGAAAACATGCTGTTTAATAATTCCTTTTCCATAATTAATGCGAATAAACATATAATTTAGCCCTGCTATAGCAAAATAAATTTAAAATCACAAATAGCCGCTCATGTTACGCGCGTGCATCCCCCATTACTGTCATCAACCGACTGAAGACTGAATCCGTTTTAGACGACACCCGCCGCAGAACAGCGTCTGTCTTCATTGTTATGACTTCTATCTTCGTGCTCTCTCTTGTATAAGGTATCCGTATAGATGTGTTGCTGAATTAGCGGACATTCATTCTTCGCGTAGCAAGGATAAACATTTTTTGTATGAACATTTAGCATAGCTATACAATTTTTGCTTTCCAAATCGGGTGTGAAAATGTCCATTTGAAGATCACAAAAAATACGAATTCATCATTTAAAAAAAAAAGAGAGATATAACAAATGTTGTGTCCTATGTTGACTAGTGTGACATCACAGCCACACAAGAGTTGAAGAAAAAACCGACGAAATAACTGACCAAAAAACGCCATAAACTGGACGAGTGAGTACTGGGCATTGGATGAGTCGCTTTATAACGATCTTTTATTTATAATCCAAGATTAGTTGGACATTATTAGACACCTTTTATGTATTTACATTTACATAACGATATAATAAAACATGCCTTACATCCCACACGAAATACCATGAGCTGGTTTTACATAATGACAATACTTCAAAGTTTTTTTATTACAAGTATTAGATGCCAAATTTGGTTTATTATGATAAGTACTTTAAGTTGTAGATCAACTGAGATAACTACATAAGTACATAGTACATACATATAAATATATCAAAAAACATTATGAATAATGCAATAACAAAGAGGTCATTAACATACATAAAATATGACGTGAAAACAAGTGTGGAATAACTATTGTAAAATCTAATAACTTAATAACTCCCTAGATGGTAAAATCCAGTATTTTGTCAACAAACATTTGGACAAACTCAAAATATTGTAGAAAATTCAACTGGTCCAAGAAAACGTTTGAAATTTGAAAAATTGTTTCAGGCGTTGCCTAGTATGTAAAATAATTCGATCAGATGAATCATTTGAATGAATCCGTCATAGCATGTGATAACAAAGTAAATTGGTTGATCGACAATATTTTGAGTTTATCCAAATTTTTGTAGACAAGAACTGGATTCAACTCCCTGGGTAGCTGTTTATATTAACATATTACAACAGAGATGAAGAACATTTAAGAGAAGGTAATATAGAAGTCTAGGCATCTAACAAACATCAACAAATGAAAGAATTGAAGGAATATAGATGTTTAAATATGGGCAAATTGGTGAATGTTACACAGTGTGTAAAGTGGCCACTTAAACCAGCCATTGACAGGTCATTAGCCCTGTAGATGCCTAGACTTCTATATTACCTTATCTTAAATGTTTTTCATCTCTGTTGTAATATGTAAATTGGTTGACTTAAATTACATATTTAAAAAAAATATATATATATATATATAGAATCACTTGGTAAAGAGCCCTTGAGGTAATAATAATAAAAATAAATCGTAAAAATGGTTATGGTACAGCCAATCAATGCAGCAGCAAGGCTTATTACGGGAGTAAAAAAATACTCTCACATCTCACAACATCTTCGAGATTTGCACTCGTTAAAAAGCCTAGAGAGAATAAAATACCAGCTTTGCTGGACAGTATTCAAATCCATTCATGAAATGGCTCCAAGATATGTACCTATCGGACCGTTGTTTTAGCGAAAATACATGTCAAAGAAGATCTACTCTTAGATCAGCTTTTGATTCAGGAAAAGGAAAACTTGTCGAAATCCGGCGCTCCCCAAACACTAGATTCGGAGATCGTGCTTTTACCGTTGCCGGCCCCTCTGCCTGGAACCAAGTGCCTTCAAACTTACGAATCATCGACAGTCCCATACATAATATGTCACTTTAGCTTAGTTAGAATGTAAGTTTACGTATATATTTGTAAGGCGCCTTTGAGATGATTTTTCACAAAAATGGCGCTATTAAAATCAGCCAAATTTATAATGGTAAGTAAATTGCCTTGAGGTAATAATTTATTTTTTTTGTCCTAGCTTTAATTTTCTTTGGTAGTAATTTATTTCAATTCAGTTTGCCATTGTTGAATGGACTGAATAAGTCCGTAAATAAATAAATATTGAACTTATATATAGTCGGCCTCGTGGTGTAATGGTCAGCGCGTTAGCCTACCATGCAAGAGGTCTCGGGTTCAATTCCCGACATGGTTGATATGAAATATTTATTCAAAAAGGTGTTTTCACACCAGAATATTTCATAGTCCCTGAACTGGTACCTAAGCATAAGACTGATAATCTTACCTTCATGTAACAAAAATTACTAAGATACGCTGCGATTGGTGTACCAATAGAGTGCCCTATGCAACATTAGATGCGAAAAGGGAATGATGATTATGATATCATTTTTTTATCATTCTTGCTTGAAAAACATTTTTTGGTTTTTTTATTTAAGACGGGTTTTAGTCCCGAGGGTAGTGTCGCGGACTCCGGATCAGGAGGTTTGAGGTTCGAATTCTTATATGTTATTTTAAATATGTGTAGCGATGCATTTCGGAATAAATTGCAGCGTTTATCTTCAGTAGTATTATATTACTAAGTCTGTTATGTTTTCTTCCTCATATATGCCTACCTATATAATAATACGCTTCAAACTGTTCTTATAATAACATGGATCCTTCCTTTGATCGAAAATCACACTGTGTCCATTAGTACTATGTAGAAATACGAGGCTTGCGATGAAAACAGCATAAGTAAACCATATTATAAAACAATTAACTCTTTTTTTCTACGATATATTTTGTTGCCCTTTAATAATAAGGAATCTTTTTATGTTTTTTTTATATTTTTTATTTCCTTTAGTAATTACTAGAAAATAAAAAAGTACCTTATAATCTTCTACAGAATATTTTCTTTTCTCTTTTTTATATTAGATAAAAATAACTGATTATTTATTATAGGAGCAAAAAATTCATAAACATTTCTTGTATACCCACGAACGGGCCGTGTCTTAGTGGGATATTTTGTTTACTTTTTTTACTGTTAATGTGTATTTCGTTGCTATGTAATTATTCTTTTTTTTTCTAATACTCTGTTTTATCTTTTATGTAAAAAAAATATAATCATAAAATAAATATATATTTATATTTGAATATTTAATGAACAATGTTTAGAGTATGTCCAAATGTTAGTAGACAGGCTGGATTTTCATTCCTAGGGAGTTATGTATCTCTAAATTTGTTGTAACAGAGAGGGAAAACCTTTTTGAGAAGGGAATATGGAAGTCTAGGCATTTAGAAGGCTTATAACTGCCATTGGCTGGTTTAAATGGCCACGTTACACACTGTGTAACATTCAAAATTCTGCCAATGTTTGAACATCTACGTTTCCTTAACTCTTCCATCTGTTCACTGTGAAGCAAAAGAACTGAAACTTTTATTATGTGGGTGAGATTCATCCGGCTGAACCGGAATGTTACACAGTGTGTGAAGTGGCCACTTAAACCAGCCAGTGACAGTTTATAAGCCCTGTAAATGCATAGACTTCAAATCCCCTTCTTGAAAATGTTTTCCTCCTGTATTACAACAAATTTAGATGTATATTTAATTATTTACATATTTTTACCTACTTTCAATGCCCATTAAAACAATTAACGAGAAGAGAAAACGTTTAAAGAGGATATAAAATGGATAGTGGAGACAAGTAGAAGGATAATGGATTGTCATTCGGGCAAACCAATTTTAAAATATCTGCTCCAAAAATAAATAGTTTATGTTTTGTATGTTTTATAATATTTGGACACTCAAATAGAAATTCAATATATTATGTGTAGTGTTTTAAACTGTTAAACATTGTTAATTTCTCTCTGTATATAAATGTTTTCTATTTATCGGTTTAACGATCGATTTTCCTTTGCAGGATTTTTACCTGAGAGTACTCGCTAAATTTAAATAATGATTTTTATAAAATTATCATTAAAATCTCTTTGGTTAAGTTTGACTATATTATTGAATTAAGGTTGTGGTTCCGTGGCTAGTGTTGCGGACTCACGGTCCGGAGGTCCGAGGTTCAAACCCCACTCTACCCCAACTTGATTTCCATTCTCTAATAGTGAGTTATTTACAACTCGTTGAAAATAGCCACCAAAATTGAAATATTTGGGTAAATTATAAGAAGCTAATATATATATATTTTTTTTTAAATAAAAAAAATATTCTCACACGTAAAAATAAAAAGTATATTGTCAAGTGCACTGGCTACCCTAGTAAGGACACATTATTATTGTTTAAAATACAAAATATTATGCCTTAGTGTATTTATTTTGCATTACTGATAAATGCTGCCATTGGCATGTTTTTATACTTGTTATACTTTTAAACTACTTTTAATTACTTATATTATATATGTTAATAAAATCAATATATTGCTGCTCTTACTATAATGTGTCATTAATTTTGAAGATGTTTTTTAAATTGACCTAAATTTAAATTTACTGTCTTATATTTCACTTAAAGATTCTTCTCATCGTTTCTTTGAATCCCTTAAAATAAATATGTGTTTATGTTTTTCCTTTTTAAAAAAAAAAAAATGTTATTACTATTTTATTTTATTTTTACATCTGAGTATGTTTTTCATTCTTTATTTCCATTCTTAATTCTTAATTACTCTTACAAGTTTTCTTCATTTTTAATATTATTTCCATTTGTAAATACTCACTACAAACTACAAACCTTAAAATATTTTTTTTTTCACTTAAATTTAAATTTTTAAACAACTTTCATTTATGTTTTCTTTTTCCTTCTCTTTTTTATACTTTCATAATTACATTAGATTTAATTGTTTTTTAATATGGAAACTTCACTGGTCCATTAGAATTAAGTCCAATTGTGTAAAATATTAAACTTTGTAACTGTACTGTATGTTTCCTGAATAAAAGAAAATAAAAATAAAAAATAAAAAAAATAAATGAGGGAAGCAAACTTAGAAATCTACATTAAAGGAGTTTATTTATTTATTTAAACATTTTATCATGATTACATTTTTTTGTTCACTTTGCACAGCTAACAAGGGTACACACCCCGTTCCAAGCTAGGCCATTACATTTTAATACATAAAATGATTTACAAGTTAATAGAAAGCACAGACTAATAAAATATAAACTTACTCGCATACACATTTTGATACATATATATACACACATACACACATATATTATACACATACATATACACACACATATACATACATACAAACACACACATGTACATACACCCATGCGCATACACATACATACATTCATAAAACATAGACAATTTATTTCACATATAATGCGAAACTTCATGATTTCCATTTGAATATATATTTTACTGAGTTACTGAGATATTTGCGAAAAACTCTGAAAAAAAATATGCTTCACTAACTCAATGGATAATTCTAAGTTTGCGGTGTCAAGTAGTATAGTTGAAATCTGTTTTTGCAAGATTTAGATCTGCAAGATTTAGAGACGGTTTTGAATAACGCTATTATTTAGGAAGGAAGGTTTTTATGTATAGTTTATTTTGGCATCAATTGTCCGTTTTTGGTGGAAATTTCTAAATTTGTTACGCCTTTCATAAGACTTCGGACCGTATTCAAAGAAATGGTAATTTGGTATGCAATGATGTTCATTTATTTATAAACAAACACTTTGTCGATTATTTTTAATTTTTTTAATGTTATTAAAAGTAATAACTCGAAAGCCTTAGTGGCAAGTCAGTAGGAGGGAAAGAGAGAATAAAAAAGGAAGTTATAAAAAATGAACCACAACACTCGGACCAATAGAATCTTTTCACGTTTTTTTTTAAATTAAATAATCAAAATTTACGATGGTGACGGTGTTAATGTTTTTTCGTGCGGCGTCTCCGTACGTATCCCCCGTGTAAAAAGACGTTCCGGCGAACTTATTCCCTTGCTCTCCAGAGTTGGACCCAAATCCATCGCATGCACATGGATACTCCGGCGGGCGGTTTTACAAGTCTCGTTATTTATTTATAATTTATACTCCACACTGCACCCAGAAAACAGCTGAATAACACTGCACAATGCACACCGCCAACACTGGTTACGGGTTACTGCAGAGAAAATCAAGCACGTGTGAAATGGTCAAATCGCCAAGGCAGCTTAGCCCATTTCACACGTATCGTCTAAATCTTAGAGTAATAATACGCCAATACTCGCCCATTATATGATTATCTCGGCCTCAACAATTCTTTCATATTGGTATTTCAAGCACAAACAACAATAAGAATGCATCTTTTCTCAGAATAGTAAATTATGATAACATTTTTTTTCTGAAATCGAGCAGAGATTGGTCGGCCTCATGGTGTAATGGTTATTGCGTTTGCCTGGGATTAAATAAATAAATATAAAAGAATATAAATCCACCCTATGTTGTTTTATCGTTACGTGTGGATTTCTTCCAGGTGAAATAGCCGAAATGGACTATGTCCAGTAGCTCAATCGCAAATAACTATCGACGTGCTAATAAGCGACGTGATAATAATTTCTCACCATGGTTGTTTATCGTATTCGCGATCACAATGCAACATCCGTGAACACCTAATATTAAATGTCAAAATATTTACGTTTCGGGACGTATAATCCTGCTGCGCAATCACATATTTGAATTTCACCGGTGTAAATACGGAAAAAATTTCAAAACTGTTTTTTTTTATTTATTAATTTATTATTTATCATTTAATGTGGTTGGCAAGCCAAATGTAATGAAAAGCAGTCGCCATAGTAATTGTAATTTAATTTTCACTTTTTTGTATTAGATATTCCTTACTGTTTTGCAAATGCAATATATTGTATTATTTTTTATAGTAAACGCCGATTTTTCGCCAGTGAACTGTATTTATTTACGAGGAAAACAAAAAAACAAACCGACACGAGTGTTGACTTAGAGATTACACACGAGTTGACTTATGACTGCGATAACTTAAGCATGTTCATTATTGTTCATTGTGATCGCTCAAATGCTTAGCATGTTTTTAAGCACGTCGATAGTTATTTGTAATTGAGCTACTGGGCCCATATTATGATGGAAAGTCAACAGTTATCTTCAATTTTCTCTTTAAATATAAATTAAGTTTTCCGCATGAAAAATAAAATATGCATCCATTTTTTTTTTATAAACGTGCTTAATTACATGTAACTGGCGAAGATAATTGATTTATACAAATACACACATTTTCGTACACAAAATTCGATTTTAGTTTATAGACCGTCGGGGCCCAGAAACAGACTTATCTTGAACTGTCAATAAAGTAAAATTGAATTTTCTATATAAAAAGTTAAATATTCTAATTTGAAAATTGAATAAACGTGTGTAATTAAAGGCTACTGTATAAGATGCATTAATTTTAAATAAGTCCGTTAACTTCGTAATGCAATCGCTCTGAGTCGGCTGGAGGTTGCGGGCAGTGGGTAAAGCCAAAACGTGGTTCGGAGTTCGAATCCGTCAAACAATTGTAATTTATCGAATAAATTCATGTAATTTTAATCAGGTTTCATCTTAATCAACTAATAAAAAAATCGTAACTCATGGTCAAACTATGCATGGGGAGTGTCATTTATTCACCATTAAAGTTTACAGCGAATGTAGTTATTTTAGATCAATTATAATGTACAATTTTGTTGCAGCAGAGAAGGAAAACATTTTTGAGAAGGGAATATAGGAGTCTAGGCATTTGCAGGGCTTATGACCTGTCATTGGCTGGTTTAAGTGGCTACTTTACACACTGTGTACCATTCACCATTCTGCCTATGTTTGAACATCCACATTTCCTCAACACTTCCATCTTTTGAATTTTGTGAAGTAAAAGAGCTGAAACCTTATATTATTTATTGTTTCAGCATTTGCATTGTGGAAAAACATTTAGAATTCATTTAAAATAAAACACTTTGTAAATTTACCACACAAGAGTTTAATACATCAAAACACCTTTATGTGTTTTAATGTATTAAGCTGAAACCTTTATCGTGTGGGTGAGATTCGTCCGGCTGAACCAATTCACCTGTCCTTCAAAGCATTGTTAAATTATAATGTATTTATTTATTTCAAATTAATTTGCAGTTTACATATTCGGGAGCTTGTTATGGATTTTTAGGATTTTTTCGTATTAAGCCATAATAATTGACATGAGATGAATCTACTATTTTTTTTAATAACTATAATACATAGGTATATTAAAAAATAATAATACCGAGATTAACAATTACAAAACGTAATGTTAAATCATTACCATAATTCCCTTTCCGCACCTAATGGTACTTAGGGCACTGTATTGGTACACAAATCAAAGCGTGTAAGATGATCAGTCTTACGCTTTAGGAACTAGTCCAGGGAGCTATAAAATATTTTAGTGTAAAAACACCGTTTACAATAAATTTCATGTCAAAAAAACATCGGTATAATATATTTTATAAAAAAAAACTTCTATACAAACGTATAATTTTGGCGTGATTCCTACTTAATTTAAATACGAGATTATTTTTAAATTAAAAAATAATAACAATTGGCTCTTCAGTAAATTTGCTACATTTCGCTTGGTAACTTTTTCTTTCCAATGTCCAAATTGATGTGCAATGTATAATATATATACATTTTTTTTTTCGATATTATGTTTCTGTTATTATTTATTTATTATGGAAATCATAGTCTTTTTTTTATAAATACAACGTACAAGAGAACAATTTGGAAAAGTAAGACCAATTACAGATTTCACATAAATTTATTATGAATACAGAAGGAGAGGGGAATAAAATTCATTGCTAAAAAAAAAATATTATAAAAATTAAATAAAAAGTACATACAATTTAGAAGACATTGTATAGTTCCAAGTTCTAACTCTAAGTTCCTCCCCTCTCTCTCTGCTTCCATGAATTTTTATATTTCTTAGTAAAAATTCACAACCAACAATAATTAATTAGATGCAAGTAGGAAGTAGATGTACATACGTATACGTTAAAATTCAAAGTTAAGCAGGAGATAAATTTAAAATGTCTCTGATAAAAATATAGTATGTCAGAGTAATATTATGTGTAATTTAACATTTGTGGTGATATATTTGTGTTAATGAATTATTTGTCCCGACTCAACACAGGACTTAAGCTCCATGGAGTTGGGACTTATAATAAGCTGTAAGTAAATAAATAAATAAATTTCAATAATTTGAATTGTATCAAAAAAAATTTGAACGATTTTCGCTTTCAAATGTAATGCTTTCATTTTTACAGCTAGATAATTTCTAATAATATTTACATTAAAAAAAGTTTTTTTTTAATTTTTGTCACTTAATCGTGTTAGATAGTCACTTTAGATATAAAAAAAATATCGGAAAACAAAGCTCAAAAAATAAATTAATTATGTCAAATATTAAGAATTACTTCCATTATCCATAAGGGCGATTAGTAAGTTCTCACAATATAAAATTGCTATTAAGAAATGTATAGTGGAGATGGGTTGCGCACGGATCGATGAGTGGATCAAGCCAAATAGATAAAATGTATGCAGTGTTTATGATTTTTTTTAAAATTGGTGTGTATAAATTGGTTGTGTTTTTAATGAATATTTTTGTTTTTTATTGTTTATTATGTTAATTATAATTAGGTTAATTGGATTAATTACGTTTTTTTATTGTTATTATTGTGTTTACTTTGTTAAATAGCTAATCTTAGGCATGTTTCACATTTTGTAAAATGTTTCCCTCGGCACGGGACACCCCAGTGTCCCCCCACACACATTATTCTGTATAAAAAAAGAATACAAACAATGTAAAAGTAAAAATAAATAAATGATAATAATAAACTAGGTTCTATTGGACGTTTAAAATATTATTTTTAAAAAAACTCACCTTTAGATACAGCAATTACATCCACATAATGCAGTTTGTCTTGTAAGGAAAAAACAAGTGAGAAACTAGTTCTTGATAAACCAAAACAACTTAAAATCTCTGTTCAAAGACAATATTATATCTTGTTAGTGATACACTTAACTGTTGGTTAAAATAATTATTGTTTAGTAACTTATTACGTGTTGAAATTATAAAACAGTATTTTATATTGTATCTCAGCCCGCGGCGGACGTAAACAAAAAATAAACTAACTATTGGCCAATTATCATCGCTTTCCGTGCAATCAAAAGCGCGCAATCGCGAAAAGTTCAAAACACAACAATGTTTTCAGCGAGCAAAAACTTTGAAGTTTGTTATTTGTTATATTATTATCATTGTGGTTTCACAGGATACACAAAAGGGCTTCCTTGTTCGAGAAGTTAAAACTGAGAACCTGCAAGATGGCTTACGGCACGCCGCATTCCACAACAAACTTGTTCAGTTTTACGATTACTTTCAAATTATCCGCACGAAATCTGAGCAAATAAATCACGCACAACAACAACCGCTCGGTTCATTACTTTTAAACTGATTTTATTTAATATTTGCGTTGTTTCTATCGGTTATCTCCGGCGAATGCGCCTGTCAAACTTTGTATTTCGCCGATACAAGCGACCGCAACACCACTCGCAGACGAAACAAAACTGTTTTAAGAAGTTGAGAAAATACTGGCATGGCGTCTCGGCTCGACCGGCCATGTTGTTAAAACGCATTCCTTGGCTGTCTCTATCGCGGTCTCTATCTATCGCCAGCCGTGGGGGTTAATAAGACAGAGATAGATAAAGCAAATCGCTCGGTCTGTGAAGTTCTCCTGACGATGACCTGTTCATTGAAACAGGGCTGTCAGATGCGAAGGACTAAAAGACGCTAAAATTAATTAAAGATAACAAAGTTTTGTATTTTTCCGTATTCGCATAAAATAAGCTGGTCTTGTAAACAGAATGCACTTTAACTTAAAAATGCGAATTATGGGAAAAAAAATATGTTACTAGTACTTTTTTTCTTTATATTGGGTAGTAGTATATAAAAATATCGCTAGTTGAGTTCCAGAAGAGAAATCCGACTATCAGCACTCGTTGATAGAATAAGTTCTTTAAATACACTAGTTTATTTACTAATTGTGATGTAAGCTAACTTCATCATCATCATCATCATTCCCTTTCCGCACCTAATGGTGCATAGGGTACCACATTGGCACACTGCTTGCAGTGTATCTTAATCATTTTTATACATGAAGGTAAGATGATCAGTCTTACGCTTCAGGTATCAGTCCAGAGACTAAGAAATATTCTCGTGTGAAAAAACTCCTTTTAAATACATATTTCATATCAACCACTTCGGGAATTTTATTATTTTTACATCATGAGGCCGACTTAAAAAATAGAAAAAAAAATGTTAGTCTCTATGATAGATTAGTTAAATTTCATAATAATTTATTGAGAAGTGTTACAAAGTTAATAATGCCAATTCAATCAATAAAATTACTCTACTGGTTTCTAGGTTACACAACCTCATCGTCAGGACTCAGAATTACACGCGTTATTGATTGATGAAATTCTAAATAAAAATCCTGACTATGAAGTAGAAACCACGAAACCGTTCAGAAATTGACGGCCTCCGTGGTGTAATAGTTTAGACTTAGCACGGAAGGTTCTGGGTTTGATATCCAGTGAGAACACAAAAATTGAATTAGATTTTTCTCCATCTTGGGTGTTCTGTGTTGTAATTCACTACTGTAATGGGCCTCTTGGCCTGTTGTGGTCTAAAAAAATAATTTGAAAAATGACAAATGTTTTTTTTGTAAATAGTTAATCTATTTATCATTTAATTACATAATTTAACATTTTTTGGACACATTTTAAAGTTAATTTACAAATATTTTTTACACAAAACTAACAAAAATCCCACATAGGTAAGGCCTGTGCGCGGGTATATATTATTTTGAACGTGAAATAAGCATTGAGTGAAATAAAGTACTTAAATTATTATGCAAATATCTATCTACTTACATGTTCGTATTATATAACGTTTATACATGCATGCACATACAATCGTAAAATACATAATGCATATATTTGTGTATATTTTAAAAATATTTTCGATAGAAACAAACACAAAAAAAAACAACGTTTTAATTAAAGTGTAATAAAATAAGTGTCGATGTCCTCGCGAGTGACAACCCTACTGCACCGAAGCAGGTTGTTCGTTGGCGCCCTCGGCCAAAATGCTTAAAAAATATTTACACCGATTCATCATTTTGTTGTATATCTTATTCGCGGTTCAATGGTACATCAGTACCTAACTAATCAGCCAGCTCCTGCCGCCACCAACCTGAACCAGCCATTCTTTATACTACACCTGCGTCTTTAGTCTTAAGGTACCCAATTAGAACTTGCTGACGTAATTACAATCCGATTTGGGAAAAATTGAAGCCAAAACATACACAATCATATAATAAATTGTTATAAACAATAACCTGGTAGGTACCACTAACTTGTCATATAATTTGGTTCGGGTTGGTTGTGTGGTTCACGGAAAGGCTGACTCGATTCGAGATGTACCTTATTATTATAATTAAACCCACACATCCCACGATTCCACGAAATTGAAAGGAAGAAGACAATTTTAGAACGATGTAAATGACTAGGTAGGTACTTAAATATCTGTTGAAAAATCAAGTTCCTGATGCTCGAAAACTTTATTTTAATATTAATGATAAATTTTGACAACATTTATAGAGCGGTTTTTGTGACTGATCACTTCAAGAGCGCTGTGCCTACATTTTAAGTAAAAGAAGTTTATCTTCAATATTATGCTGACTCTAAATTATTAATTTATTTTTACTTGCTTTATTAAGTTATTTCATAACGTTTTAAGAAATAATATAAACTTTTAATAACATTACAATTTTTTATCAAAATTTCTCAAGAACACATTTTTTCGCAGGTTGGAGAAAATGTAATTTTGTATTTCGTGCCCTTTTTTTTCAACTAAGTATATCTCGTTCATTACTCGTCACATTGAATCATACGATACGGCGTTGTAAAGGTATGAGTGTATCCTACATTTTTTTTACAGTATTGCACTTGGTCGGTTTAGTCGTGAACTAACGTGCGTCGAGTATGGAGGTCTCAAAGGAAGAAATTTGCAATATTTTACATTTTTACTACCTGAAAGGGAAAAACGCGCCGAAAGCGACCAAAAAAATTTTCAATGTATACGGGACCGGTATTATTTCGCTTCATGCTGCACAACAGTTGTTCGAGTGATTTCGCTATGGTGTAGAGGAGGTGAATGATGCTCTACGCTCTGGCAAGCCTGTCGTCCAAAATGTCGATAAAATCATTGAAAATATTGAGATTGATCGCCATGTTAGAGCAGTCGTAGCATCGCTCATGAGCTGAATATCGATCATAAAACCGTTTTAAACCATTTGCAGAAGGCTGGATTTTAAAAATGCCAGGACTGACGGCTAGGAAGGTGTAACTGTGTTTGGTGGGATTGGCAGGGAATACTCTACTATGAGCTGCTCCCCTATGGCCAAACGCTCAATTCTGCCCTCTACTGTGGACAACTTGACCGTTTGAAGCTGGCGATTGAACAGAAACGGCCAGCATTGGTAAATATGAGACGAATCGTGTACCATCAGGACAACGCCAGGCCGCACAAATCTTTGAGGACGCGCCAGAAGCTCCGGGAGCTCGGATAGGAAGTTATTATGCATCCTGTGAAAATTGGTTGTCCTAGTTTTTTGCCAATAGGGACAAGGGCTTCCACGAGAAGGGCATTATGAAGTTGAATTTTCGTTGACAACAAGTTATTGAATAGAACGGCGCATATTTAAATTAAATCGAACACTTTTTATAAAGCACTGAAATAAAGCGAAAAATACGAAATTACTTTTACCCCAACCTAATATTTCAATGCTTTCTATTTCTTTCATTTCTTCAGGTAGCTCATACTACAGTTTACTTCCCATGTGCAGTACAGAGACTAAGTGCAGTTTTTTTTACAGATATGCAGCCCTGTAGAGTTTCTCACAATTTTCCCTGTATCCATCAGAATGTACTCGTAATACAACTTAGCCAATATGATGTATTAGATAATATTACTAAATATGTGTATTAACTATTAATTGCCATTTTAAGCACATATGTATTTATATTTGGATGATTTATATAGCACCGTTTTTGTGAAAATCACCTCAAGGGCGCTGTACAATAAATAAATATCCCATCACGTCTTGCAGCTACAGAGCGCATGGACAATACGAAATCTAGCCCCCATTTACATTTTTTTTTATTTGACAATGAAGTTTAGAGTTTTAGTGATATTTTAAAAAACAAATTTATAAAAATAGAAGTTACATTACGAATCTTGCAGCTACTGAGCGCATGGACGGTTGGAATTCTAGACTCCATTAAATTCGGATATTTGATAGTTGATAACATTTACCTATTGAAGCTAGATTACTAATCGTCTTGCAGCTACAAAGTGCATGGGCGAGTGAAATTCTACAAAGATTAAAGACTTGAATCAGTAGTTAGTAAAATGTACATATTAAAATATCGCGTCCCTGCCAGTGCTTTAATATTAATTCAATTATGAAAAATGTACTTTCAGCGACACGATATTCCAATATCCCTAATGTATGCTAATATTTGTCCATTGAGGCTTTTTTATGATTTAAGCTGGTTTCTCAGCATGCATCTCTACCTAAATATAAAAATAATTTAGAGCGTGCATAGAATACTCTTGTAAATGGACAATTCCCTAAATAGTGAAATATCAAGTTTTTTTTAACACTTTTTATTTTAAAAGGGTCTATGAAATACTGTCCAGTAAAAAAAGTAAATTTTTGGTACTTATTAATAGCATAAAAAATATTTTTAATTTGTAATTTAGAATTCCCGCAGAACCGGTCATCGCATTGGCCACGCCCGTTATACGTCTCGATTCATGTACATTTTTTACTTTGTTCCAAACCATTCAAATTTTACAGAACATCGTCATGAATCTTGGCACGTTTTTCTAGTGACGAAACATGTCGAGTTTTTCTAGTGACATATTTTTTTTAATTTTCTTCTTTAATGTTATATATGAAAACATTTCTCCACAATATCCATATTGATTTTGAAAATACAATTAATTATTTTAAATCCATTTCATATATTTTGATCAGTATTCATAGTATGTGGTATTTCCTCAGCGTAATAATGCATAACCTAGAGAGAAGCCTTATCACTATGTTTCATAGAACGCAAGCGATGTTGGTTTGTTGGTTAGCAACCAATTGGTGGCCATTTTGTTTTATTTGACAACATAAACATAATGGTTCGATCGGATGCTTTTGTAGCTGTGCTTGGCTTTGTTTGTAACTGGGATATTTACGTTGTAATACATAAAAATCGACTGCGGTGAATTGCAGGATGTTTGGTTGCAGCAGTAGGAGCGTCAAAGGTGTTAAAAAAGTCAGTTTTCACAGGTAATTAATTCCGAATATTTTCCCATGATTTACATTAATTTTTGGCATGTATTGTCCTGACACGTGTATTATGTTGCTTAAAAACTTTCCTTATATCAACATATTTAATTCAGGTGCTATTTTTTTCTCAATTTGGGAGATAAATTTGTGAATTAAAATATATTAACTGTTGATAATGACAGTTGATTACAGGCAATATGTCAGGGCCGCACTAGGCATCCATATAAAGTTTGAGTTTTTATCGAGTAGAGGTCGATTAAAATTTTACTTGAAAATAGCAATGTTAACCTTGAAATCCTATCTTAAATGACGTGTCCAAATTTCAGGCCACTACGACTCGCCGTTTCGGAGATGTGACGGACAAACAAACAAACTCAACACAGGACTTTGGTTCCATGGAGTTGGGATTTATGTCTCAATAAATGTAACATAAGTATATTGTGAATTAAATGAATAAATAAATAAAAAAATAAACACAAACATGTATTTTCAGTATTATAAAATATATACAGGCGAATTATAGAAAAATAGATTGGAATAACCCTGCAATGATAAATACACAGTACATATTTAAAAGTAATTACAATGCAAATTAATATCCATTTGGCAATTCTCGACCTGAGTACAGCCCATTGTTTTGCTGCGAACTGTTTCTAACTTAATACCCAATGGTCATAGAATGGTTTTCCTACGTTTGGGCTCCTCTCTAGGTTACGCATTATAACTCTAAGGATATTTCCCTATTCGCGAAAATAAAGGGAGATAGAAAATAAATACGAGAAAAGAACATAAGACTACACTGTAGGTACCTAAAATTTATAGCATGCTCACATTAAAGATATAAAAAAACACCAAGATTTGTCAGGCTCAAGAGAGTGATGTATGCCGAGGATTCGACTTTTGTAATGCGATTTTCTGTGTTGAGATTTTGTTTTTATTTTATTTATTTATTTGGACGATTTTTGTTTTTGATTTTCGATATTGTACATAATTTCGATGTATGTATTTTTTTCAAGATAATTAAATTTTGACATGTTGGTATAAAGAGATAATGGTATGTTTATAAATAAGATCTTTGTCATAAGCACCTACTATCGAACTGCAGTGATGCAATTCGGTAGAACTTTATAAATTGTAAATTTTTGTAAATAAATAGTATTGCTTAATATTTGTATACAACTACTTACCGACTTTTCTAGGTCTACCGGTTTCGAGACGTACCCATATCTTCGTCAGGATACCAATTAAAGCAACATGCAAAACCCACTATACACCTTCAGCATAGTTGTTGCACACAAATATAAAACCAACACGTTTAATAAGTGTCCCGACGAAGAGACGGGTACGTATCGAAACTGGTAGACATAGAAAAGTCGGTAAGTGGTAAAATATAAATATTTAATAACATTAAGTCAAAGTTGGTAAATACAAATATTTATTAAGATTTGGTCAAATGTTTGACCACAAAGTTAAAGCTTTAAATATAAATAAAAATTATTGCTTTTGAATCGATTTTACAGTATGAAATTGTGGAATGGCGAGAATGCTATAAATCAAAATGCTATTAATAAATCAAAATGATATTTTGTTAATTTAAAAAAAAAACACTATTCAAATTATTATTAAAAAGCCAAGAAAATACACATACGATCATAGAATTGAGAATAATCCAGAAGGAGCGTAGAATCATAGTTGAATACATCGGACTGTGTCTAATAATTCCCCCACTTAGACACACTTTCGCTGCCCGCATACTTGAAGTCACCGAGTAATATTGCCAGATCGCGAAGAATATAACCATAACACAAATGTAAGGTAAAAAAAACCATTTGTTAATTTTTCTAAAATTTTATTGTGCACTCGGGAACATTGATTGAAACAACAGAGCAGATGAGTAAAGGGTCATTTTATAAGAGTAATTGAATAAATGAACGTTGAACTTAAAATATAAAACAAATGTTATTTGAAATAAAACGGATATTTTTATATCATGTCAAATAATATTTTATGTTTAAAAGATAATGTCGGCCAAATGTCCACCACGGCGTTGTTTTATCCGAGGTTCAATTTTCATTATTTCTCTTATTATGGAGCAAAGTAGGGTAAAAAAATTATTACTCTGGCAACACTAACGAAATTTCCATTTTGTTTCTTTGACAATCTGACAGATGGAAAAATAATTCAATTTTTAAGGAATGCATTTGTGTCAAACACATTCATTTGATAATTACACATGGAATGTGATTGCATCCTGTTTCTTTAAGATCCTAGCAGTATTTCTACCCTTAAAAAGGACACAACACGGCATGGTTGAAATTGAATCAGGAGTTGCGTACTGAGCGACGTCTACAAAGAAAGTAATGGGCCAAAACGTTAACCTACTCATTTATGAGTAGTTGAGTCGCCTTCTGTTTGATGTGCGTATGCGGTTTCTGGGCTATTCTCAATTCTATGCATACGATATAGTATTTTATGAATTTTGGGTAAATACAGTAGAAGAATATCTAAAAAAATAAACTAGGCATAATACAAGTTTTAAAAAGTCACAGCTTTACCAAATTCAAAAAAAGAACCTTATTATAAATTTGCATTTTTGTTGCTACATTTCCTAAACCCAGAACGTCCCAACACTTCCAACGGGACCCGAATATGGCAACCCTACCTATGCTTCATCAGGTGCAGATAAGGGTTTGATGATGATGATGATGATAATAGCGCATAAATAAAGTAGGTACCTACATTGAAAGTATCATAAGAAGTTTATTGCAACAATGTATCGATATAAATCGAGGAATGTCTACCGTTCGATGTTGCGACCTACGTACAATGTTGTAATATAAAACATTGGCGGTTAGAGTTAAAAGACTTAAACGACAATCGTCGACGTGGATTGATACACTTTCCTGATGAGTTTGTTCTAATTGACGTGTACTTGTTTCCTTTAATGTAATTTTAGGTGAAGACTTCACATCAACTTTGACGTTTCAATCAAAATGGCGACGTCGACGGCTAAATTGTCGTTGCAGGACTTATGTAATGGAAACTTACATGTACCCGTTACAGCCATAAATGTGTGCCTACCAAGCCTCTTCATTACATTGTCATAGGAAACAGGTATTCTACAATTAAAAGAAGCAATCAAGCCATTTCTCCCACTAATTTTTTTTTTTTTAAAGAAAATATTATATACTTTTTTTTTACTATTTGTGCGTGTTGTGTTCACATATAATGAGGAACTTCAGTCCTACGTGACATTTTATACAATGAATGTTTTCTTGCGTGCGGTAAAAATTAGAGCATTAAATTGTAACGCAAAGTTTCTAGAAAATATACGAAAAAAATAATAATTAAGTTTTTAATAACAACGAACTACTTTGAATGGCGTCACTGGTTCATACGAATCAACCTATAATATAAGAGTTATGGAAGATTTCCGGTTTGCTTGCCGTGGATGGAGCAATGGGAAGAACTGATCGAGAATAACCGGAAAAGAACCTTTGACGTCACACGCGGAGTTATTTCAGAAATACAAAACTCAAAAAATCATAGCGCTGATAATACGATATATATAAAAAATAAATTAAAAACTAGCTTAGTTTAATAGTCTATTAACAAATAAAAAAAACCACTGAACTTCCTCATTGATAAACAATATCTAAACATAACAAATTGTGATTATTATACCAATGTCGTATGTTTTGTTTGTGATTATAAAACTAAAAACACACAATAAAATAAAAAATAAAATAGATTGACACTGGCAATATACCTTAAAGTTACACACTGTCAAAATTATTTTTAAAATTAAAAGTAATTTGTGAACAAAAAATAATAAATAAAATGGAGATACAAAGACAGGGGGCATATAACGCCTCTCCACTCTCTTTGTGATGCTAAAAAAAAAACAATTGAAATTTTTGTACCATATGAATACAACTAAGTATTTATTTATTTAAACACTTTAGATACATATACAGTTTACATACATATGCGTAAGAGCGAGCATTTTGCCTTTAAGCAATCCTACCTACCCAAACCGTTCAATTTTAGAAAATCAGTGGTATGGTATGAAGTATGAACATATTGATTGTATATTATAATATAAAACAAACAATCAAACCATCACGCCGTTTCCCCATAAGGGTAGGCAGAGAGGATAGAACGCCACATCACTCCCTCTGTGCATACAGATCTCGCTTCCTCTACATTCATACATCTTCTAATGCACGCGTGCCGATTATTCCGACTTTTGAGATGTCCATCTTCAAGTATTTATTGGATTCATCCATCAACATTCGCATTGTAAATATTCTTAGCCGTTCTTTCGCTGTCTATTCGTTCTACATGTTCAAACCAGCGCAGAGCTCCTTTCTTGATTTTGTCGATAATGCTCGTCTCAGCCTTACATAATGTACGGATCTCAACATTTGTGCATCTATCGTACATAGTTTTTTCCACACATTCGCCTGAGAGATCGTATTTCGACAGCATTCAGCCTACTTTCATCCCTGCTTTTCCAAGTTTATACTTCGCTCCCATAAATCAGGGTCGAGACCAGGACTCAGTTGTGAACAGTTAATTTTGCCTCTTGCGACAAACATTTATTTACCAAGGTTGATTTAAATTCACCGTTCACTCTGTTTTCGGCACTCACCCTCCTTTCAATATCTTTTTCAGTCATTCCATCCCTTGTAAACATACTTCCCAGGTTCACAAATTCCTCTACTTGTTTTAGTATAACTCCATTCACAGTGATTTCACATTTAGTTTATAATATTTTTATTATAAAACAAAATATTTATAAACATTTATGTATTATTTTTAATTGACTAAATATCTACACTACTACTATGAAGAGAGGAGGGGGTAAAAAGAGAAGGAAGGAGGGAGGAGAAAGAAAATACCCAAATATTCAGGAAGTGACATTTCATACGTAATTTGAATGAAAATAAAGAAGGGTCTCTGACATTAGAGGGTAAATTATTCCACTATCGAGCAGCTACTACTGTGAAAGAGAAGGCAAAAAATTAGAGCGATGAATGGGTATTGAAAGGGTTTTCTCGTTACGAAAAGTTACTCGTTACCTTAGAACGAAAAGTTAGCCCATGCCATGGTATGGGTTGGAAGAGCTCTCTCAGATAAACAGGCTAAGAGGGATTATTTAAAATGTTGGGAAGAAGTGATAGAATGTGAATGTTTCTTCCATGCCTGATACTGAGCCAGTGTATGTATGTTTTATGTATAATCTTTATCCGGGCGGATGAATAATACAGCTCTGTATGCGAAATAGAACCAGAATCCTAGAAGAGTGATTTCGATTCGATTTGGATGATTCGTATAAAGTGAGCATTTGGATGAAGTGCCGTGATAACATTATTTTCGTATTTTAAAAATACCAAGAAATTGCTCCATCTTAAATCTGTGATAATAAGAGCGTCACTCAATATTTCCGTTTTTATTCGAAAGGGGTATTTATTTCTAAGGCCCGGTGAGGCATATAATGCATTTCTTCGCTTTGTTGTGTACCAGCAGGTACGAATTGAAGAAATAAAAGAACCCCTATTAACCACCATTTTCTATTGTGGATCACTCACCTGCAGTAATGCGCGCTCCTTTCATACCATTTTTATATGTATTTATTTGATGGACTTATGCAGTCCATTCTAACGATGGTAAATACAATTTATTTTAATAACATATTATATTTTGTATAATCAGTTAAACTATGGCGTATTTAACAATTTCAGACCGTAATGGGGAAGTTCAATGGCATGTTTTACTTGTTAATCGACTATTAAAAGCCAAAAACATAAATTATTTATTTATTCATTTTTTATCACATAATAAACAATGATCATCATAAATCGGTAGTCAGATGGCAGAAGGGACCATCTGTACTTTTGTTTATGTTTAAGTTTTCAGAAGTTTTAATTAATATTTCAATAAATACACGCATAAAAAAAAATCAGTGGTAATTTATTATTGAAAAGCAACACTAAAATATTTTAGTTTGTGGATTAAAGTCTTGAAATTGAGACGTATTTCAGCTCTCCTGAACATTTTTGAAAATTACAGGTGGTTCCTTCTGCCATTTGACTACCGAAATTTCTTTAAATTTCTTTATTTATATATTATTTTTAATAGTTTTTAGGTCATTGGAAGATTATTATAATTTTTTACACCTTTGACAAAGCTATTTTGACCATGACTTCTGTGGAATTTAGGAATTTTAATATTATGTTTGTATCTGAGTGACTTATTCATCTCAAGTTCTTTTATTTTTTCTTCTTTATAAATGTGTATTATAGAATTTATTTTATAAAGTGTCTACTGTATTAACCTTAAATATTTTATAAAAGACTTTCCGTATTGGATGTTGAGGGTTTCTTTAAAATTACTTTAATAATCAATCTTTGTACTATTTTAAGAGGGTTTAATATATTGGCATATGCACCACCCCATCCTACAATACCATATTGTGATATAGATTGTACAATTGAGTAATAAGCTATTTTTAAATTATTGATTTTTAAAATATTCCTTAATCTAATAAATATGTATATACATTTTCTAATTCGTTTAACTAGTATATGTATTTCTTTTTTTTCACATTATAAACAAGGATTATCATCATCATCATCATCATTACCTTTTCGCACCTAATGTTGCATAGGGCACTGCATTGGTGCACCAATCGCATCTTGATCATTTTTGTTACATGAAGGTAAGATGACCAGTCTTACGCTTCAGGTACCAGTCCAGGGACTATGAAATATTCAAGTGTAAAAAAACCTTTTTAAATAAAATTTTCATGTCAAACTTGTCGGGAATCGAACCCGAGACCTCTTGAATGGTAGGCAAACGCGCCGACCACTACATCACAAGGCCGACCAATAAATAATGAATAATAATTTTTAAAAACGTGACCTCACTGGGGTATATTTATTTATTTTATTAGGTAAACAAAAAGTATGTACAAAACTATTGTCAATTTCTTTGTATATTAGTGTAAGACACTCATGCACACATCAAACAAATTGTTTACACTTAATACAATAATTTAAATTGTATTTAATATAATAAATGTAAAAGAAACGAAATGAAAAATATGTTTATAATAATAAAGTTAAATATCTGTTTCTTTTAAAAATTTCTATAATTTTTGACCTAAATTTACATACATTGTCACAAACAATATCAGCCTCGGTAAATATATTGTTATATTGGTCTAGGTTATATATATACATATCGTATGATCAGCGCTATGATTTTTTAAAAGTTTTGTATTTCTGAAATTACTCTGCATGTGAAGTCAAAGGTTCTCTTTTTTTATTGGTCCGTTGACGGCAAGTAAACCGGATATCTTTCACAGCTCTCGTATCATCTGTTGATTCATATGAACTAGAGACGTCGTTCAAAGTAGTTTTTTTTTATTCAAATACTTTTTTTTCGTATGTTTCCTAAAGCTGGCTGAAGTTCCTCATTATTAATTCCTGGTATAAATTTTTTTAACGTAGGTATTTTTTTGAAAAACTTTTGCACCTTAAATTTATTTATTCATATAAATATACATATTACAAAAAAAAATATAACCTATCCAAGAACCAAGAGCCCTGTGTTCAGTTGGGATATAACATTTAAAGAATACTAAAATTAAAAATTATTACATTAAAATATATTTCAATAAACATCTAGACAACACGTTAATCGTATAGAAATCTATGCAATTTCTCGCAGCAGTCTCCTGCACTGGTCTCTTCCCTTAGACAAAATCCAAACTTGTACACTTCTTCGGAAGATGGCTTTCGTTTTAGAGAACTTAAGATGTTCATCCAGGACATTGAATACTCGTGTGGTTACAAAAGATACGTCATACGTGTTTTTGGTGGAATCTCCTCTTGTAACCGCATAAAAGTGTCAATGACTCTTTTAAAAAAAAAAGTCGAATGTCCAGTACCTTCATAAATTGAAACAATGTCTCAGATGGGAAAGTGGGGGGGATATCGAAGCATCACTGCGTATTAATGATTAAGTCAGTTTACATCGTGCTTTTTATAAAATGATGACTTTGTAACCACCCCCCGACATTAAGTATGCGTCATGTAAAACTGCATCACTGGGCTGTATCATCTCCAATCAATCAAACGTCTGCCATTGGCCCATTTCACACGAATCATTCAAATCCACACGGCACGGAAAAATAAGGATGGGTTTTTTATTTATTAAAAATTTATCCTGCGGTTACAAATCCTGCAAAAGGAAATCCAGTAGAGACGAGGTTTCCTCGTAGTTTAGTGGTTGGCTTTCGCCTACCATGTTGTTTTTCTATAATGTACTAAATTTCAGTTAAAATTATTTAAGCATTACTAAAAATTCATTTGAAAAAGAGGACTTCTTCTTTTTCTTCAGCCTTATTCTCTCCACTGCTGGATAAAAGCCTCTTCCAAACGTCTCAATTCCTTCCTATCACCCGCTTTCATCATCCACGTTTTACCGGCAATAGATGCAATGTCATCGACCCATCTTTTCTATGGCCTTCAACACTTCTTTTGTTTGCCCATGGTCTCCACTTTATTATTCTGGGTGTCCACCTGCCATCATTTCGCCTCGCCAAGTGTCCTGCCCACTGCCATTTCAATTTCGCTACACGATCCATGATATCCACGACTCCGGTTCGGCGCCTTTTGTCTTCATTTCTTACTCTGTCTCTTAGACATACACCAAGTATCTGTCTTTCCATGGATCGTTGCGTGCATTTTAATTTCTGGCTACTTTTTTGTGTTACAGACATGGTTTCTAGTCCGTATGTTGTCACATACAATATGCACGATTCACATACTTGTCTTTTTAAGCATATAGGGTCTTCTTTATTTAAATATAATTAGAAATAAGTTAATTTGAAGAAATTAAGAAATTGTAAGGAAATTCAGTATCCATTAAAAATAATTTATGTTCGTAAACATTAAAATACAAACTTTTTTTTTATACAAAAAAAACATCCTCCGAATTTTCCAATATATGCATTTTAGTCGAATGCAACCCCGGAAGTTCGATGAAAAACACATATACTCTCATAATTTTTTTTCTGAAGAACATATTGAAGATTTTATAATTTGCAAACTTAATTCACGTAAATTAGATTATTTAGCAAAAAATCGCATGTAAATTGGTCCGTAGATTGAGTCTATAAACGACAAACATACATACATTAATTTTTATATTATTTATATCTATAAGATAAGTAACGAATCTTACCAAACAGTTTCCTTCGCTCGTCACATTAGTTTGAATCTCTATGTTTTGTATGTACACACCCAGTTAGCTAGTTTAACTCTTCATAATATTACACACTGAATTTACGTGTAACCTTTTTTTTAAATAAATTCAATCAATCCTTTGCTAATAATAATTTTTTTGTCCATCTCTATTATCTATAAAATCGAGAAAACGATGTCAGAAACGTATAAGTTTTTTCATTCTAAAACAATGCACCAAAGTTCATAAAAAACACGGCCTACAAAGTTACCCATACACGCATAATTACAACTGAAAAAAACCCACACATACACGTTTTGTTCATGTAAACAATAGTTGCAATATTAACAAAATAAGCTTCTGTAGTTTGTGCCTTAGCCGACCCCGGCCGATGGCGGCGCGCCGATCAGTACGACACAGCACATAACCGAATTATATCAGGCGCATTTTTCAAATTTTACAAATAGTTACTCGCATATTTTATATTATTTTTGTTGTTGTTTTAATGAAATTCTAGTAGGGTAGGCACTGCTTATGTGCCTATATGGAACGCACGGATTATTTGTGATACAACGAGACAGTAAGACACTTTCCAATCTGATGTTTGTCGTTTCATAGGATCATACGACAAACATCAGATCGGAAAATGTCTTACCGTCTCATTGTATCACAAATAATCCTCGCTGTGCCCGTCTTGGGTATAAGCTTTGAGAATTTAGCATTGGCAGATATAAAACAAAAGGACCAAACAATAAGGATCGCGGCCCACGGCGATTTTTTAATGATCCAAACCCGTTAGGAGAGGTCATTTAGTCAAGGTCATTGGTCTACCTGTCACTGCACTGCACTACACCCACTGATGCTATAATAAACACGTGTTTGCCTTACCAGCCGCATCTCACATTTGGCAAATATTGCGTTGGCTTCGACAATTCGAAATAAAGAGATAGCAAAATACGATACACATGAAAACAACACAATAGGGAAATATAACGTTTTTTTTACATTTTTAAAGTAATAAAGGTCTACGAAATATTGTCCAGTAAAAAAAAATGTTAATTTTTAGAAGCATGAAGAATATTTTTAAATTTGTAATTTTGAATTCCCGCAAAAACAGTAATTCCATTGGCCACGCCTCTAATACGATAAGATTCATGTTTGTTTGTTCCTGACCATTTAAATTTGTGTAGATTATTGTCACGAATCTTGACGTCACAACTCACAACTATCAAGGCCAAACATGTCGCGTTTTTCTAGCGACGTTTTTTTTTAAATTAACATATGAAAACATTATTCCACAATATCCATATTGATTTTGAAAATACAACTGATTTTTTTAAACCTATTTTTATCGGTATTCGTAGTATGTAATATTTCCCTGTTATTGAAACGCATATTAACCCTTTATAGGACACTATTTTGTATTGATTTACGTCTTCCAAACCTAAAAAAATATGTTGTTTTTTTAAGATAATCAGCCTATTGCATTTTAAAAAGCTGAATGCAAGACATACTCGTATCTGCCGGTGTATGTTTTACCAACATCAATTATAACACTGTACTAAAACAAGTACATAGCATAAGTATTATTATGTTACAATAAAAGTTATCCTCAAAATGTAATTGAGACACATTTTAAATATATATTTCTACTGGCATATTGAAACCATTGTGTAAATTCAATGTGTTTTGTCTTTATAAGAAAAAAAATGTATAAAAAAAAAAAAAAGATTTAGTAACCTTTAGAGAATTGGCGGTTTCTGGGAATATTGATAAACAGGTATTTGAACATTGTTTTTCTGCCACTCTCTCGCAAATGCCTTCCCGGTAAAGTGCGTCCCTGAGCGAAAAATACATCTGCACCTGGGACTGATTTTGCTTAACTAAAAATAAAACTAAACTGAAACTGAACCAATTTGGTTGTTTTTTTTAATAAAGAGTATCAGAATAAAATTCTATGTGTCAGTACGTTTTCCTTTTTTTATAATTATTTATCATATTTGTATAGTATACCGTATGTCCGATGACGGCACAAAAAACTAGGTGCTTTTTTGGTCCTAGCTTCCATAAGAAACAATCTATCAAAAACCAAAACTATAGAGACACGTTTTACACACTGCTCTAGAGCCATAATCAAGGGAAAAAACACAGCTATGCGTTTTGTTCCTTAAACAAATAATATACTTGTAAAATTTCGACGATGATTTTTATCGAGCTCGTTGTGTGGACAAAATGATTTAATTTCAAATAAAAACCTCCAAAAAATAAAAATATGAGCCGAAACCAAGAATCCGAACTTCCAAGATGGATGATATCTTTATTTGTTGGCGGTGAGAACCAAAAAAGAACATTATGTCCTTTCAGAAGGAGTTCGGGAGGAGTATTGACAATACCCGTATTAATAAGGACACGCAGTGATGTTTCCTATTTTCAAAAGTAAAAATTACATGTAAATTATATGTTACTGTATTTAACGCAGAAAAAAATTAAATGGGAAAAAACATTTATGAAGAAAAAAAAACAAGATTCAAACAGATGTGTCAAAAAGTTTATAAATAATATATATATGTGCCTCGACTCAACGCGGATTTTCTAGCAAGTCGCTATAAACTGTGTCTCTGTCCCTAACAAAAGTATGTACAATGTTATTAATAAATAACAATATTATGTACGAGTTGTGTTCAGAAAATAACGGGATTTTTTTAATTTCGCGGGTTTGAAGACTCCGATTGTCAATTTAAAATATTTTTACTTATTTATTCATTCAAAATTACACTAGTTTAAATATTAATGAACTTATTAAGGCTTTTTATGCTATACCCGTATCAAGCCACAATAAGTAACAATAAAAATACATAGTACAATTAATTAGATCAAATTATAATGACATAGAATAACAATCAAGAACAAAAGGTAAATGTAATAAATAATAAAATTCCTAAGAATACAATGCAAAAAAGATAACCAGAAATAATTTTTAAATATAAATTATACAAATTAAGAATCACACATTATCAAATATACAAAATAATGGTGTCCCCAAAATAATAGTAAAATATAGTAGTATTAAAAAAAACAAAATAAGAGTATCATTGAAATCAACAGAAAAAGAATATATGTATAAAAACATAATTGAAATGATAATTGAGATTCTAAAAACTCATTCATGAGTTTTCTAAAAACTCATTCAATACTATAGTAAGAAATAGGAGCAATAAAACATATGACAAATAATAGTACATACTAAATTAAATTATACAAAAATACATAATGAAAAAATATCAAGATATATAAAAAGCAAATGAAAGTAAAAGTATGGAAGGAAAGCAGATTTGTAAATTTATGCTAAATGCTAATCTCGAACATTAAAAAATTGACAACCTCGTCCTTATCGATGTGCATATATGTTGCTATACATGCCCCTAAAGTATGCTAATTTTTTTAGCTATATTCACCGTGTCCTTTGTCTGTGGCAGCCGCTAAGGTTAAACGTGTATTTATGAGCTCGGCGATTTTCGTTTGTTATAAAAAAATGGATCAAAGAATTTGTTTCAATTTTTTTATAAAAAATTAAATAAAGTGTAAAAAAGTTTTTGGAATGTTAACAAAGGCCTATGGTGAATCTGCTATGAGTACAACAAGAGTTTACGAGTGGTATAAGCGTTTCTAAAATGGCCGTGAATACGAACGGCCCCGACGCCCCAGCACATCAACAACCGATGAAAACGTGGAAAAACTGAATGAAATGGTTATGAACGTTCGTCAAAGTACAATCAGAGAAGTCGTTGATGATGTTGGAATATCGATTGACTTATGTCATAAAAAAATTTGAATGATTTGGGTATAAAACGCGTGGCAGTAAAATTTGTTTCAAAACAAAAACAAAACGAAACAGCTACGAATGGAAGTTGCTCAGGTGTCACTAAATGAAGTCAACGACGATGCAGAATAACTGAAACGTGTTATTACACGTGACAACACATGAGTTTACGGATATGACGTCGAAACAAAGGCTCAATCATCCCAGTGCTAGTGGTCTGGATCGCCAAGACGAAAATCACCGAGCACGCCGAACACGTCTAACTTTAGCTGCTGCCACTAACAAAATGAACAATTAATACAGCTGAAAGTTTTACCATACTTCAGGAGCATGTATACCAACGTAATTTTTGGACTCTCTAAATCCACGAAATTTAAAAATTCCCGTTATTTTCTGAACAAACCTCGTATACAATGTAATTATTAGAGCACACATAAGAATATTTTTATGTGTGCCCTACTTCAAGATTCAAAATAAAAATCAAAGAAAATATAAAATAAATAAATAAAGAAATTAAAAAACTAGAATGCCAATTAACTGCGCATGCGTTCAGAAAACCCGTTGAGATGTAGTATACAGCGCCCTTCTTAGGCCAATTTTCACAAAATGGCGGTTTATAAATATAATGCTCCAAAGTGCACGAGGGTTTAGAATGCAGCATCCCAAGGACTCTCCATCGCGTTCTTTGCCATAGGAAACAGCGATGGAATAAACGAGACAGCATCGTGCGGCGAAGATATTTCGCATTGACAGTATAATACAGTATACCAAATACCGATTATATTGATTCAGTAAAATAAATGGCGGTGTTACTTTACTCAAAAGAACCTTTTGTGGCTGCTTGCAAAAAGTAAAAATAAAAATTTACAATCTAATTTATAGCCTACAAAATAATGGCGCTTTAAGCTTACGGTAGTTTCGTGAGTTGAAAAGGGTCATTTTATTTTTTTTAAATTTTATTTTATCGGGTAAACAAACAATATGTACAGAAATGTTGACAATGTCTTTGTATATTAGTGTACGACTTTATTTAAAATGAAACACTTTGTAATTTTTACCACATTAGAGTTTATTTTATTATAACACAACTAGTTTCAGGTATTCTGAATTGCCCATCATCAGGTGTAAATGTAAACTCACAAAGTATTTCATTTTAAATAAATTCAAAATGTTTTTCCACAAAGTAAATTCTGAAACAATAAATAATATATTAGCGGAGGACACTCATGCACACGCCAAAAAAATTGTTTACATTGAAGACAATAATTTAAATTATGTTAAATATAGCGAATGTAAAAGATAAAAAATTAAAAATATGTATGTAATTATAAAATTTATGAAATATCTGCTTCTCTCAATATTTCTATGATTTTTCATTTAAATTTACAAATATTATCATAAAAAATATCAGCCTCTGTAAATCTATTATTATATTGCTTGCATAATAATTCTAGGTATTGTAGATTGTTTTAAATAGTTTGTTGACGCGTTGTCTGTGTAAAACAGAAGTCGGTCTAAATGGCACACGGAATGAAAGTCTTTCGTGTAGATTAGGGAATAAATTTTATTATTTATTTATTTGTATAAAAATAACTGGTGCCACATTATTCTTTGAACAATATTTTGAGTTTGTCCAAATTTTTGTTGACAAGGACTGGATTCAACTCCCTGGGGAGCTGTTCATATTAACATTTTACAACAGAGATGAAGAACATTCAAGAGAAGGTAATATAGAAGTCTAGGCATCTACAGGGCTTATGACCTGTCAATGGCTGGTTTAAGTGGCCACTTTACACACTGTGTAACATTCACCATTCTGCCTATATTTGAACATATATGTTCCTTCAATTCTTTCATCTGTTGATGTTTGTGAAGTTAAAGAGCTGAAACCTTTATTTATGCGGGTGGACTTCTATATTACCTTCTCTTAAATGTTCTTCATCTCTGTTGTAAAATTTTAATATAAACAGCTCCCCAGGGAGTTGAATCCAGTCCTTGTCTACAAAAATTTGGACAAACTCAAAATATTGTTGATAAATTACCTGGTCCATGAAGAAGTATAGAAATTGAAAAAATAATATTTTCAGGCGTTGCCTAGTATGTAGATGAAATAATTCAATTAAATGAATCTCACCCGCATAAATAAAGGTTTCAGCTCTTCAACTTCACAAACATCAACTATGAAAGAATTGAAGGAATATAGATGTTCAAATATAGGCAGAAAAGTGAATGTTACACAGTGTGTAAAGTGGCCACTTAAACCAGCCATTGACAGGTCATAAGCCCTGTAGATGCCTAGACTTCTATATTACCTTCTCTTGAATGTTCTTCATCTCTGTTGTAAAATGTTAATTATTCTTTGAGTTTTAAGAGGGTTTATTCCATGGTACTGCATAGTTACAGAAGTTAAGGTTTAACCGATAGTCGTCCAGTTAAAATATTTTTCGTTTGACCCTTTCTACTAACATTATAGTATTACAGTGAGAATGTTTTACAGTGAGAATGTTTTTTTTTTTTGCACCACAACAGGCCAGGAGGCCCAATTACAGTGGTGAATTACATTACAGAACAACCAGGCTTGAGAAAAATCACATTTTTAAATTTTTGTGTTCTCGCCGGGAATCGAACCCGGAACCTTCCGTGCGTGAGTCAAGCGTCTTGACCACTACTCCACGGAGGCCGCCAAATAAGGTGACCAAATAGGAGTACAGTATTCTAGCTGGGGGCAAACAAATGTTTTATAAAGTTTTTCATATGTCTCTGCATGTTAAAATGGTTTCGATATCCGCATGATAAGTCCGACCATTTTTTATGTTTTTTTCAGGACTGATTCAATATGAATATAAATCAGAAGTTTAAAATCAATAATAACACCTTAGACGCGAATTCGACTATCTACTATAACAGGATGTTCATTAAACCCTGTTACATCCGAAACCACAATGATCAGTGTGAGCAAGAAGACATATTGGCACATTAAATTATTTTTTTAGAACGAATAAAATTTAAAAAAATAAAATATCAAAAAAAGCAAATAGTTGCTTACTTCTGTAGGGGAGAAACGAGGAGGGGGGAAGGGGAGTCTAATACTGCACCGCGCTCCCCTCACTTCTCCCCTACAGAAGTAAGCAGCCATTTGTTTTTTTTTTTTTTTAATTCTTGGTTCTAAATTATTTTTAAGCATGCTAATATGTCTTCTTGCCCATACTGATCATTGTGGTTTCGGATGTGACAGGGTTTAAAATACACCCTGTATATATTGAAAGAGTAGGGAAAGCTGACCGTCGGCGTCGTTTGTTTGCGCGAAATAAAACATGAGTGGCATTTACTTATATTTCATTCCAGTAAATTTTGCTTGAAATACTGAAAAAATCTGTCGAGATCTTCTTGCATCTTTGCTCATTCAGTGGTAGATTTAATACAGGCGTAAATGTTCATGTCATCGGCAAAGGAGATGTAATTACGATATTTAAAACATTTGTTTACGTCATAAGAATGTGCATTAAAGAGGAAAGAGTATGTTCATATAGTACTATAAAGTAACAATCATATACAGTACAGACTTCCAGTAAGTTCGACTCCCTGACCCCGCAAGTCCCGGGCAGGATCACTAACTTTTTACCATCAGGGTCATAGTCGACAGGAAGGGGACGCATGGCGAATTTTTGGCACCACAAAACTGAGACCCACCGAATAACGGAACGTAACCCCTAAAGAAAATCCCCCCATTGCAAAACAAAGCACCCTAATTTGAGAAAAATCATATTCTAATTATCGTGTTCTCATCGAGAACCGATCCCGGAACATTTCGTGTATGAGTCAAGCGTCTAAGCCAGTACACGACGTAGGCCGTCGACGGTGATTATAAGGAAATTCTGTGTCTTTTTTTATTTTTTATTTGTTAATAGTCTAAACTAAACCAAAAAAGATTTTTTCTTTTTATGTATCGTATTATCAGCGCTTTGATTTTTCAAAGTCTCGTATTTCTGAATTAACGCCGCGCGCGACGTCAGAGGTTCTTCTCCGTCAGTTCTTCTGATTGGTTCGTTTGCGGTTAGCAAACCGGATATCCTTCACAGCTCTCATATCGTTGGTTGGTTCATATGATCCAGTGACGTCGTTCAAAGTAATGAGTCTTTATCAAAATATTTTTTTTTTCGTACATTATCAAGAAAATTTGCCGTACAATTTAATATTTTAATTTTTACCGCGCGCAAGAAAACATTTTTTGTATCTAATTTCCCGTAGGGGTGAAGTTCCTCATTCCCGGTACGAGCAATAGTGATGGGCAGTAAAAAATATAGAAAATATCTGGAAATATCGACCTACGTAGAATACATTTGTACACGTAAACACTATTTTTAATTTTACCCAGTAATGTCCAAATATGTCCGCCAACCCACTTCAAAGTAACACGGGCGTTAGCGCATTCCGAAATGACAGACACGGAATCTAAATATAGTCCGTAAACTAAATAGCAATGCGAAAAAAATAGGGGCAAATATTTTGGCAGGTAGCGAGTATTTAGGCGGGAAAATAATAACAAAATGACAGGTGGCTAATGAGCCAATGTTACTTTTGGCGCCTGGTAACACTTCAAACAAACATTTCAAGTGTTAAGTTTGTTAGGTACACACAGTTCATTCGGCCTCTTATAATGAGATGATTAAAGTTACGATTAAATGCTGACATTTTTAAAGTTGCCAAATTATATTGTCCACCTAGTCTGCCTAATTGTAATTAAGTTTTATTGACAAGAAAATTCATTTTAAAAGTTCAGTGTTTTAAAATAGTTCATTTGTATTACTTTTTTTTCATATTTCTAGAAACTTTGCATTACAATAATTTGATGCTATAATTTTTACCGCGTATAAGAAAACATTTTTTATATCCAACTTCCCGTAGAACTGAACTTCCACGTTGCAAAGAAATTTCAGGTTTCTTGGCACCAAAATATTCAATATGTTACCCGAACATTGCAAAACCATGACCATATTTTTTTATTATTTTTTAATAACCTAAATTAGTGTTTTTAGCTCAATTCAATTAATTGGACTTAATTATACCCTTTTTTAGTGTTTAGCTAACAGAACAGGATTTCCGGCTCCGAACTGTGAATACTTTTTTTTTTTAATGGAATAACCCGCTAAGCCTCAATTGAGAGGCTTGTCAGCAGGTAGGGTAGAGGGGATATGGAAGGAGGTAATGAAAAATACACAATGCAATAATAAACCCACAACACCCGGACCAATTGAGAAAAAAAAAATTCTTGGATTTTTTTTTTGCAATCTTGGAATCGAACTCGTGACGCCAGTTTCACAGTTGGCCGTTTAACTAACTGAGGCACGGCGCCCGATTCAATTAAATACATTTGTAAAAAATTGTTTATTGGGTTTAGGGTAAAGAAAAATCGGAAAATTTACTAAAAGACATTCTTAAATCTTAAATATTAAACATTATACTTAATTAATTATTGTATAATACAAAAATTAGTAGGCTAGTAACTAGTAATTAATTAACTAGCCTTAAAACAGATTGCACTAGCGAGGCAGACTAGACATAATCCAGAGAAATCTATTACCTAAAACATGTAGTAGATAAAGAAATTGTAATTTGTGTAAACAAATCATAATTATTATTACTATTATTAATCAACAATTTTTTGAGTTTGTCCAAATTTTTGTAGACAAGGACTAGATTCAACTCCCTGGGGAGCTGTTTATATTAACATATTACAACAGAGATGAAAAACATTTAAGAGAAGGTAATATAGAAGTCCAGGCATCTACAGGGCTTATGACCCCTGTGAAGTGGCCACTTTACACACTGTGTAACATTCACCATTCTGCCTATATTTGAACATCTATATTCCTTCAATTCTTTAATCTGTTGATGTTTGTGAAGTTAAAGAGCTGAAACCTTTATTTATGCGGGTGAGATTCATCAAATTGAATTATTTCACTTACATACTAGGCAACGCCTGAAAATATATTTTTTTCAATTTCTATACTTCTTCATGGACCAGGTAATTTATCAACATGTTGATAAATTACCTCATGTTCGATGTTCAAATATAGGCAGAATGGTGAATGTTACACAGTGTGTAAAGTGGCCAATTAAACCAGCCATTGACAGGTCATAAGCCCTGTAGATGCCTGGACTTCTATATTACCTTCTCGTAAATGTTCTTCATCTCTGTTGTAATATGTTACTATTATTAATATTTTTAGTTAGTCGTTAATTTGGTGGATGACGAAAGAATGGTAAAACACGTATACTAAATGTATTTATTTTTATTTATTTATACTTATACATTGTTTGTATTCCTTTTTTTTATACATAATAATGTTCCCTCACTGGGGTGTCCCGTGCCGAGGGAAACATTTTACAGAATGTGAAACATGCCTTAAATTAGTTATTCAACAAAGTCAACATAATAATATTTATAATAAAAAAACTTAATTAATCTAAGTAACCTCATTATCATTAACAAAATAAACAATATAAACAAAAATAATCATGAAAAACATAACCATTTTTATATAGACTATATGGCGAGAATACATAAAAACGTAGGATGGGGACGGCCAAGAAAGACGTGACATGACCGTAATGCTATCGTTAGTCCCTGGAATCGAGGGTTCCGTGGAAGCATCATAGGGCATCCGAGAGTTAGGGCATATCGTCGTAGAAAACAGGCAGTCGACGCCGCGACGCCAGCGCTTTTATTAGTAAATAGCTTCACCTTTGAAAAATCCCCCTTTCCGGTCTTTCTTTTCAAGGGTTTTTATTCTCAAGATGGGTTCCCGCCAAAAAAGGTATACGAATTAGGGTTCCATGGCTTAAAATATTGGGAGCCGCTGTCTTAGAGCACATTTTAATAAATTGTCATGTTAAATGAACGGGTTAATTTAAAAAAAAATACATTGCCCAAAACAAATTATGTTCAAAACTCATTTATCCATCGTAGCTACTCCAAAATTAGCTTACTCTGTTCCCATTTAGATATTTTTAACGTGAAATTTTATGACTTTAAAATAATTTTATGACTTTAGTATGAAATCTTTTTCTGTGTATAATTCGATCGGATCGGTCAATTATATTATAAAAATCCCTCTTCTTAACTTTGTTTCCTTATCAGCGATCTTCTTGTCTTTTTTTGCATAATATTTGTAACATGGTCTAACCATAAGATGTTCATTTGTATTCACATCAAAACCAAAGAATGTCAAAACTAGAAGTAAAAACACTAGAAGTACGGAGTTGTTTGCAACTACGAGTACATAGTACATACGAAGGTACTAACTATGCACGACACTCTCCTATTCCGTCTTTACATTCCTTAGCCAACAAATTTACTTGTGATATAGACATTTTTAAAACGACAATTATCCATTTTAAAACGTTCTTAAATGCAGTGTTTAAAACTAATTATTAATGTCGTAATAAAACTTTCTTTTTCATACAATGTTTTCTCTGTTTTTGATGTGTATTATTATTATCCTATCTTTTTCTGAAATTAATGTATCAAATATTTTTGTGTACCAGATGTTATATTATTATCTTATATATACTTACTGTAAACTAATTTTTATTATTTGTTTTTAACAATAATTTGTTAATACCATTTTTTTATACGTATATATATTATATATATATATATTTTGTTTGAATTCTTTACAAGTTATTTACAATTTGCTTTTTAATTGAATTACTTTTCTATATACATATATTTTTTTCTTTTTTACTATGTAAAGTTTCACTTTTTATTTTGCATGGCAGTATGCTTTTTATTGTTTCTACATGTATACAAAAAAGCGTTGTTTATTTTTGAAATATTACTTACTATGTTTGTACTTACCTGTATATTTTTTGTAAATGCCCCTTGGGCGTATTGTAAATTAAATAAATAAATAAATAAAAAATAATAAACAATAGCATCTAATAAAAATCTAACATTATGCAACAAGTTCTCTAGTTCCGGGATGGCTGCCAGAATTAATATAAATTAATATTATAAAACTATGCAAGTTTTATACCCGTTTAGTTTATTGGTCTTTAATTCCCCGATCGGCCGCTAATATCGAGACAGGTTTTTTAAGCTTTAAGATCTAGCTAAAATTGCAAATAAATTAATGTTAACTCGATGGAACTCAACACAATATATAATAGGTATAAACTTATAATATAAGAAATCAAACACTGATTTGAGTCTACTGAACACTTTATTTTATTTTTACAAATATAAAAACAAAAATTTCGTGACAATTGTTTCACCTTGTTAGGGCATTTTCAAACGAATGTGAAGATTAGAATTAAAATGAACAGCAACTTATCATAATATTATTGATATATTTTTGACAACAATTATCTAAAGTTATAAAACTATAAAGCTTCATTAATTATCTCACATTACATACATGTATGTCAATAAATACTTACTTTATTACATTTTTCCGAAATTCAAATATAAATACCTAAATTCTCCATTACCTATTAAACATTTAGCCTTGCCCTTAACCATTGGTTTTTCCCTCAATTATGATTAATGTACATGCTAAAGTTCATAAGATTATTTAAATGTTCTACGTAAGTACCTTGAGTTATATAACTACATAAGGACATTCAATCCATCTATCTTCACATTCGTTAAAAATTCCCTAACAAGGCGAAACAATTGCCACGAAATTTTTGTTTTTATAATTGTAAAAATAAAATAAAGTGTTCAGTAGACTCAAATCAGTGTTTGATTTCTAATATTATAAGTTTAAATATGAAGTTCTACAAAATAAACCCTAAATCAATCAATATAATAGGTATAATATTGACAGATAGAAATTCAGCTAAGTATGATAGATTCGTCATTTTTCCTATGCTATATACACTACAGATTTCATACTGCAAACCTGAAGTGATCTCAAAACATGACAATTTATTACATATGTACGATTTGGATGTAATAAAACTAATATACAACTTGCCTTACTTGACCACATCGCATGAAGAAAAAACACGCTAGTTTGAGATTTAACACTTTAATAAAATTAAAGTGATAACAATTGTACAAAACACTGCATTGGGAAACATTCAACACGATGACGTAGCAGTAACTAAAAATGCTATACACAAATATACGAGTAAAAGTAGGCAACAATACAACCACATTTGAAAAGCAAGGACAAATACTGGACAGTCAAAAATAACATACAACATACAATTGACTTAAACACTACAATGACTTACCCGACTACTTGAAAAAATATATTGGAGAGAAATCAAAAATCAACATTAAAAAGCCCACGATGACTGCACTTTATATATATAATTCCTCAGTACGTGTGATGTCCCCGTACTCCTCCTAAACGGCTTAACCGATTTCCGTGCGGTTTTCAGAGAAATATAGATCTTTGCGCTGTGCGTGTTCGTAAATATAAAAATCTTCAATCAAATGTGTAAAAAAGAAGTTAAGGGCATAAGTGTTTTATTCGTCGATTACCAGGGTTGCATTCGAAGAGAATGCATTTGCAAAAAAAAATTAAAGATATTGTTTTTTTGTGTATAAAAAAAGTTTGTTTTTGAATGTTTACAAACAACATTTGTTTATTGTGGTTCTCAATCAGATTCTTTCCTTAAATTCCTTATAACTTCTACCCATTTATTTATTTTTATTGGATTTTTGGTAATATTAAATTCAAAACATTTATTTAAATCGTATTCCTATATAAGAACACCCCTATGTTGGTGAGAAGACCGGAGTTTGACGTTTGCCAAAAGAATGCCACATTTCAAAAAATATTTATTTTATGTTTTGGAATTCAACCATAAACAAGTACCTCGGTACCTACTCAAATTCAATATTATTTGAATATTAACAATTTTTAGTTTTGGAATTTAATCACAAACAAGTACCTAGGTACCTACTTATCATTGAAATGTCTTTTTCCAAGCTAATAAATAGCAGGTAAGCCAACGTTCGGGCAGGACAACGTCTGTCGGGTCCGCTAGTATGTTTATATAACGGGTTTTTTGAATTATTATAAATATATTTGAAAAAATCGAAGAACATGTAATTATTTATTGTGTATGCACAACATTGGTTGAATTCCATATTTAAATTTGGTGAGGTATCCAAAATAAAACTCTTTTATTGGATATAATCTTAGAGTATACAGATGTATATACTCTAAGGATATAATTCTACTTTTATTTTTTAAATATAAAAGAGTATTTAATTTGACGCGTTTCTTCTTGTAAGGGCATTATCAAAATAATTTAAATATTTACAAAGTTTCCTTATATACTAACAATAATTGCTGTTTAATGATATATGCGTAGAATTAAGAATTGTCCAGAAACCGCATACGCGCATCAAACAAAAGGCGAATTAATTACCCTTAAACGAGTAGTTTTACGTTTCGACCCATTAGTTTTTTGTAGATGTCGCTCAGTACGCAACTCTCGATTTGAATTGAACTATGGCGTGTTGTGTCGTTATAAAGTGTACAAATGCTGCTGGGATCAACAAGAAACAGGATGGGATCACATTACGTGTGAAGGTAGCAAATGCATATGTAAGTACCAAAGCATAACTTAAAATATTTTTCCACCTGTCAGATTGTCAAAGAAAACAAAATTGAAATTTTGTTAGTGTTGCCAGGGTAGTAAACTATTTTTACGCTACTTTTTATTAATAAAAACATTGGTTTTAATTGATTTTGTAGAATTTCAGCTTCCCTGCTGATGAAAGAAGGAAAACAGAGTGAATAAAAATAATACAAAGAGTACGGCGAGAAAAGTTTTGGAAACCAACAAAGCGAAGCATACTTTGCTCAATGCATTTTGAGGAGAAATGTTTTTATGACACAAAAGGTGATTTATCTAAATGTAAAACTCTAATGATTGGTTCTGTTTCTAAAAGGCAATATTACAAAAAGCCTTACTCAACAAAGGGGAAATTAAAACTATCGGGTAGACTGTATTGCAGGTGCGAATCGTCAAAATAAGCGATTATGCATAGCTTACCATTATATTTGACTTTTAAAAATAATAATTTATAGGAACCATGTTTATGGAAAATAAATCAAATAATTGTTATTTATTATAAATCACCGTTTATATATTTCTATAAAAAAAAATCTGTGAAGTGCGCCTAGCGCCAGCGTCCAGCCCATTCTCACTGAACGACGAAACTAGCCGATTACCTCAGCTTATTCTTCCATACAAAAAAGTACACTGTATTTTTCGTCTTTAACCCAAGTCTGCTTTTTTAGTACTAAAAAAACTTGCAGATTACATATATTATTAGAAGATTCTCTATTTGGAAACTAGTATTTCGAACATTATTTCCGAAGGACTATTTTTCTTTGATAAGATATCGTTGACATATTATGTATCACGTAGGACAGGTGGCGTTCGCAGTGGCCGTTTAAGGCATTATTCATTTTAAAAGAAATCGGCCAGTGCCCAAGTCTTGACAGTACTGTCAATGACAGATCATAGTGGAAATATCTGCTGAATGTCATTGTGGTATTTGTTAATAAACTTTTGTACAAGTTAAGTATTCTATAAAAATAGTGTAGAATAAAGCTACGTACATCGCGTGGTTAATAAGAATTGTTGTTTGAGTTGATTTTCACAGAACCACAAAAAAAAGTCCTTTATAATTACTTAATAATTAATTAATTAATAACATTACTTACATGTTACGTAAGTACTTTATATGTAGTACAAATTAATGAACATTTTCTATAGATTACCTATAAAATAAATCACGGCTCGCCACTGCGTGTATTGATATGTTCTTATTAAAAAGGCATTAATTATCTCCAGATCTGTATACAGGATGTTCTTTAAACCCTGTCACATCCGAAACCACAATGATCAGTTTGGGCAAGAAAACATATTACCATATTAAAAAAAATATTTAGGACAAAGAAATCTTTAAAAAAAATATTTAAAAAAAACAAATGGTTGCTTACTTATGCAGGGGAGAAGTGAGGGGAGTGCGGCGCAGTATCAGACTCCCCCCTCCCCCTCCTCGTTTCTGCCCTGCAGAAGAAAGCAACTATTTGCTTTTTTTGATAATTTATTTTTTTAAATTTTATTCGTTCTAAAAAAATATTTTAATGTGGGAATATGTCTTCTTGCTCATACTGATCATCGTGGTTTCGGATGTGACAGGGTTTAATGAACACCCTGTATAAGACACATTTACAATAAATATTTTATTTAAATTGAAATATATTGTTCCCAATCTCAACTAAGTGTAGGTAGCTTGAATTATAGGGAGACCACAGTTTTCAGGTTAATTTCATTTTTATCTATGAACGTATTTTTTTGATTTCCTGCTTGTTTTTGTACGGCCGGTTGCCACCTGACATCAAGTCACTAACCCCTTTCGCTAACCGGGGCTTATGGTTCCCCCGTTGGCTATTGTTCCTCCGCTGCCATCCTCGACACGACGTCCTGCCCGACGCCGCTGTCTCCCAACAGCCTATAGCCCGAAGTATTTCCGGGTGGCCCCTTCCACTTGTTCCGCCTGTTCCGCCATCCGCCCAACTGATGCACTTCATCTCCGCCATCACGGCCGTTGAGGTCTTCACCCGTAAGCTAGGGTTTCCTAGGACAGCGGTGCCCGTATCTTAACGGCCGTAGTGAACGGTGATGCGGTGGACAGCCGTCGTAACGTCGACTAGAGAGGGGTTTCCTAGAGAAACGGTGTTAAATGGTGTTGATAACACCGTTTTCCTAGGAAACCACTATCTAGGCACCGTTACGACGGCTGTCCACCGCATCATTGTTCACTACGGCCGTTAAGATACGGGCACCGCTGTCCTAGGAAACCCTAGCTGTAGCCCTGAGCAAGGGATCGCGTTATACCCCGCAATACTATACCCGCAAAAATAAAATATATCGGAGTTGCATTATTTTTTACCTTGCTTATAATATCATCGTCATCATTATTCCCTTTCCGCATATTACGGTGCATAGGGTACTGCATTGGTAAACCAATTGCAGCGTATCTTGATCATTTTTATTGCATGCAGGTAAGATGATCAGTCTTACGCTTCAGGTGCCATTCCAGGGACTCTGAAATATTCTAGCGTAAAAATGTCATTTTAAATCAATATTTCATGTCAACCATGTCGGGAATTGAACCCGAGGTCTTTTGCCTGGTAAGCAAATGCACTGACCACTACACCACGAGGCCGACAAATAACGGCTTAATATATATAAAGTTTATATTTCAAATAGTGGATTTTTCTGTATTTATTTAAACTTTAAAATTAAACTAAAAATGTTGGGATCAGGAAGGATATTCTAGGGTGGGCCAATCGGGAACTTCTCAGCATTTGCTCATGTGGAGACGAAACCACTTAAAACTCTTCAGGAGAAGCCGGCCTGTTGACAGTAGTCAACAGGCCTTTCGTTCCACTAGAAGAGGGTTCGGCATTTTTTGTTCTACTTTGGTTTATTTTACCAACTGCTGGCACTATTTTGACCATGTATGATACTACCTCTCGTGTGAGTTCTTTATGAACCTTCACAGATGGGATGTCGCGTAGATCTTCACCCAGGCTTCTGCATCGCGCCTCCAGCTGTTGTCTCTGAAAGATGAAAAAGGGGCAATGCATCAGCAGGTGAGGGACATATTTAGGAGTTTCATCATCGCATGAGCAGCTGTCGATCTCATAGAGCTTGAAGCGATGCAAATAGTTCATGAACCCATCGTGACCCTTAAGTATCTGGGTGAGCTCGAAGCCAGTGTTCTGCAGTCTCCTGAAATCAATGGCATGGTAAATAGTAAAGAATAACATTTTAGTGACAATTCCGGTCGTTTCGCTTAAATAACGATCGTTCCAGAGTTGTTCCGCAATACTGGGTCCTCATCCAAACTAAGTCATGTAATTACTTCGGTCTACTGATGTGAAAGGAGCCCGATACCAAGGGCTTTTATTTCTTGCTTGTATTTGAAGATTTTGACATGGCTCGAACATTTCTTACTGTTAAAGGATTTAGGTCACATTAGAACATGCATCTCATGTTTTCAGTTATCATAAGAACACATAAAATTATTTTTATTATGTATTTGTTTCTTTACGATTTTTAAATGAACAGAAAAATTTGGCGTCAGCGTCGCTATATGCCAGAGTCGCAAGTAATTATTAACTCGGCAGGTTGTTAGTAATAATCTTAATTATTATAAAATGAATCAGATAACAGTCATCTTTCCGGGAGCAATCTCCATCGTGGGTAGACTGGTTGGTGGGATTGGTTGCTCCGTAGCCTTCTCTGTCCGGCTCTACATACCATCCAACCTCTCCTCATCAAGGCCGAAATTCCTCTAATCAGAACATCTATTTCATGTACGTATATGATGTGTGTATAGCCTTATATAAGTCTTGTACCTTCTGCATGACAACGAACCAATACGATTGCTTTTATTCCGATTAAAAAAACACGTGTACCAGCTTTCAGGGGTGAATTTACTATTTTAATTTTATATATATATTTTTTTTTAATTTTAACTTATTTATTCATATAAAGATACGAACATTACAAAAAATAATAACGTATCCTTAACTCTATGAGGCAAAGAGTCCTGTGTTGAGTACAACATAATGGAAAATTAGAAACATGCATATTATTAAAGAATATTAAAAATATAAATTATTACATAAACATAAATTTCAATAAACATCTGGACAACACGTTTTAGTATATAAATATATACAATATCTCGCAGCAGTCTCCTGCAATGGTCTCTTCCCTTAGACAAAATCCAAACTTGTACACTTCATTTGTATTTTTAAAATTAGTTTTTAAATTTACAATACAAATATGTTTCACAAGAAAATATTATTAAAACTAAAATTAAAAAACCAAGAATGTATCCATCGAATTGAGTATATTTGAAGAATTTTGTGTGCATACAGTAAAATATATTTTTTAACTAGAATCTATTATATAAGTTAATAAATATTTAAAAAATGCACATTTTTTCAAATTTTCGAAAAAAAAAACCCTTTGATTCAAGTGGCATACGTGCAACACCCGCGAAGCACAAAATTAATTTTCTTTCTCGGGATTTTTTAAAATCATATAGTAAAAAAAAATATTTGCTGAGATGCATTTATTTTTACAGTAAATTTTCAAAGTGTTTCCCACCAGCACCAATGCACATCTTCTAATGCTAATGCGCATCTTCTGTGTCCTACAATTTCTTACCCTTTTTAATGTTTTACTTTTAAATTGCGCCATTGTTATTACAAGAGTGCGAAATGTAAAATAATACTAGGTACTTCAAACCTATTTCGTGTATTTCTGGATGTCATTATTAAATCAAGACATGTCTATGACATGACATCCGGTCCTGTGAATTTGGATATTATATTATTATTCAATTTATTCAATCCAAGATACGAATCTGACACTGTTTTATTAAGCTATACCGACATCGTTAAACACGCAAAAAATGTGATATTCATCATCATTGTATGGTCGCTAAATATGACTGTATTACACGGATCATAAATAAAGAATTTATCATAAACCCGAACAAAATTCTAAACAAGAAATCTTGTAAGTAATTTTCCAAAGTTTTACTGACTCGTATTTCATTACCTTTTCCTCAATCTAATGAAGTTCGTAAACCTACTTCTAGATAATCTTCTTTCTACACTTAAATGTCATAGCTACCAGGTAACAAAGAGCATTTACCATGCCTCTGATATCAGCAGAATGCAGAAAGCAGCTTTGAGCTAACCCAAATTCTTACTGGTCACGGTGGGTTCATGAGTCATAAGCTACCTGCATCGCTTCAAGCTCTCCGTGATCTACAGCTGCCCATGTCATGATGAAACTCCTTAAGATGTCCAATGCATTGCTCCTTTTTCAGCTTTCAGAGACAGCAGATGCAGGTGCGATGCAGAAGTCTGGGTGAGGACCGATGCAACGAAACTGTAATACTTTTGAAAGAACTCACACGCGAGGCAGTATCTTACACATTAGAAAAATAAACTAAAGTAAGAGATCAAATACCGAACATTCTTCTAGCGGAACGGAAGACCTGTTGATGACCGTCAACAGGCCGGCTTCTCCCGGAGTGTTTTAAGTGGTTTCTCCTTCACAAGAGCAAAGGCTGAGAAGTTCTTGATTGGCCCACTATAGAATATGCCTCCTGATCCCAACACTGAAAGAAAAGTTTCTTAAAAGCAGAAAAAATCTACTTTATGAAATATAAACCTTGTTCATAATAAGAAAGATAAACAATAAATGCAACTCCCACCAGTGAAAGTAAATTCCTCCACATACCCGAAACCGTTTTAAAAGCCGTATGTCTTCCTATCGGTTTCACTCATAAAAAGCAATGTTTATAAAAAATAAACAAGGTATTATTTTTGAATTATATGGAGGGACGCAAAACACGGTAACAAAGAGCTACTCCGGGGAGATTTTTTATTTTGGCAACGAGAAATTTTTCTTTGAATGTGGGCACCGCCAAGAAAACTTATGTTCGCAACATAAAACTAAAGACAAAGTTCGGACCAACTCACAACTATATCCATATCTACCTACCCGTCCTTCCCATTTCCCAGCGCGCTCCACGCAACAATAATTCTACATGTGAGAGCCGGTAACAACATTAAAATTGCAGTACTAATCGAGCATCAACCAAGTGAAGCGCTTAACAAATATTTCATCAAGCGAGCTGTGCCAGCGTCTCACGACCGCCAGCTTCACCAGGGTTCCAGCACACGTCACGCCTCATCATCAGCAGGTAAGTGGAGTTGCGCAACCTTCCTTTCCCAACAATACAGTCCACTCTAAATTTTCCTTATAGGACGAGGTATTCTTCACACCTCGTCCACTCCTCAACAGACAAATATACTGAAAGTCCTCAATAGGGAAATATTACATGATACGATACCAATAAAGACATGTGAAATGGATTTAAGGAGAAAAATTCTTTGTATTTTCGCAATCAGTGTGGATATTGTGGAGAAATATTTTTTTCGTGATTTGTGACGATGTTATATTTCAATTTAAACTGTCACAACCAAAAATCAAATTTTGACCGTATCGTGACGTATATTCCACTTCTACTTTCCTTCAATCATCCTTCACCACTCCTTATCAATTTCCTTCTTTTCCTTCCCACTGTCTCCTTGTTTTGTTCATATTTCTTTTATTTTAAAATATAGTATATTTATTATTTATTTTATTTATTTTATTTATTTTATTTATTTTATTTATTTTATTTATTTTATTTATTTTATTTATTTTATTTTATTTATTTTATTTATTTTATTTATTTTATTTATTTTATTTATTTTATTTATTTTATTTATTTTATTTATTTTATTTATTTTATTTATTTTATTTATTTTATTTATTTTATTTATTTTATTTATTTTATTTATTTTATTTATTTTATTTATTTTATTTATTTTATTTGTTTTATTTGTTTTGTTTATTTTGTTTATTTTGTTTATTTTGTTTATTTTGTTTATTTTATTTATCTTATTTATCTTATTTATTTTATTTATTTTATTTATTTTATTTATTTTATTTATTTTATTTATTTTATTTATTTTATTTGTTTTATTTATTTTGTTTATTTTGTTTATTGTGTTTATTTAGTTTATTTTGTTTATTTTGTTTATTTAGCTTATTTTGTTTATTTTGTTTATTTAGTTTATTTTGTTTATATTGTTTATTTTGTTTATTTTGTTTATTTTGTTTATTTTGTTTATTTTGTTTATTTTGTTTATTTTATTAATTTTATTTATTTTATTTTATTTATTTATACTTTTACATAGTTAGTATGCTTTTTTTATACATAATAATGTTCCCTCACTGGGGTGTGCCGAGGGAAACATTTTACAAAATGTGAAACATGCTTTAAATTAGTTATTTAACAAAGTTTACATAATAATAATAATAAGAAAAGTAATTAATCTAATAAACCTGATTGCCATTAACATAATAAACAATAGAAACTAAAATAATCATAATAAACATAACCAATTTATACAGACCAATAAACCAAATTTCATAAATAGTACACACATTTTACCTATTTGGCTTGATCCACTTATCGATCCGTGCGCAACCCACCTCCACTATCCATTTCTTAATAGCAATTTTATATTTTGAGTACTTACTAATTGTCCTTATGGATAATGGAAATATATATAGTTCAAACTTTAAACCGTCTTCGCTTTATTCGTCGAATACATATATAATTGGATAGCAGCCCCTACTATGTATACATTTTTTATAGTTTAACCTAACCTAATTTAACCTGTACATCTGTTTGTATTCAAAATATTTTTTTTTAATAGTACGTGGCCAATGCAATAAACCGTTTTTGCAGGAATTAAAAAAAATGCTTCTGATGAGTACATAAATTTATTTTTTTACTCGACAGTATTTCATAGACCCTTAAAGGAAATATGTTTCTATTGCGGTGTGAGGTGTGGTGGGCACGCTGGCTGAATACATAGTTCGATTTTCTGTTTTAAAATTAGTCCGTGGGCATGCGCAATAAGAAATATGCAATAATTATGGACAATACTGTGCACGCCCATACGCGTGGGTTTGCACAGTACATGCGCATTACGCACGCGCAGATTCTGAATCTTAAAATTAATAAATAGAGAAATAGCAGATACTTTAATTACCGATAAAAATATATGGAATAAAATTAATTTATTGTATTTTCAAAAATAATATTTTTTATTTGCAAGTCGCATGCGAATAATGAGTACCATGATGATGACTGTAAAAGAAAAAAAAATTGTCTTGTTGGTCTATGTGGAATACGAAAGTTTATATTGTCCTACTACTTGACAGTAGCGGTAAATTTAAATTGGTCATCAAGGATTTATAATTTATTTGTGACACAGGTAGACCTTATTTAAATTGAATGTATCTTAACACTTTTTATCCCGGAGCCGTGTAAACACGTGATTATATACGCGTTGTGTCCCGGTTCCGTGTTTTCACGTGATTTACCTGTTGTACAAGAAAGTGCATTTTATTGACATCTAGTGACTTTTATTAGTACTTTTTCGCTGCTGGTAAACTACGTGAAAACACGGGACCGGGACACAACGCGTGGTTATTATAATCACGCGTTTACACGGCTCCGGGATACAAAGCACAAAAAAGGAGTGAGACGCTGTATATGTGCAAACATTGCAATGTGGCTTTCCATAAAGATCAATGTTGGCAAAACTATCATACAAAAATGACTTATTAAATTGTTTCAAATGAATTGATTTAACTTAATATTTTTATAATTATAACACGTTTAAGAAACCCTTCACAAAGCACGAAATTTCACAAAAATGGGCCGGGCACAGGGTAAATTCTTTGTATATTCGGCCGGTACTCAAAGTGTTTATAACTTTCGGAAAAAACTTAAAACCCACTTGTTCTCTAAATCATTTGAATAAATCCGTAGCATGTGACAACTAAATAAATTGTTTTAATTAAATTACAAATTTAAAAGCTTCAATTAAATTTATTTAACAATAGAATCACTATGTAAAGCGCTCTTGAGGTATTATATTACGAAAATGGCGCTATATAAGTTATCTATTTTAATAATAATAACTTTCTTTGTACTCGTTCAAGATCAAATGAGTTGCAGTAATAAGCGGGACTCCAAACTGCAGATGCATACTCTAGCTATGATCTTACAACATAATAAAATAAAATAACGATTATTTTAATATTTTGAAAATGCTGAGTGTTACGTATAACAAAACCTAACATTTGCGTAGCCTTAATTTTTTTTATCAACATGAGACCAGTTTTCTCATCTATATAATACAAGCTTTTCACTTTTAGCGCTGCGCGCTGAGTCAAATTCGCCGGAAACAAGAAAAAATAACATCTTAAAACAAAATAAGCACGCACTTTAATGGCGTCAAGATTTAAATGTATTGTAAGCTAATACTACGTCCAATTGTTACTCAGTAAGCAAAACTTAACAGAATCTTACATAATATGGACTACTTATAAAATTAAATTGAGATATCATGCCACTAAATAATGAGTCGTTTAACATATGACATATCTGTCACTTAGCATACGAATGACTTATCTTATTTTTTAAGTTGAAACGACTGGATATTTTTGATGTTTTAAGAACTGGCTTTGTAGTTCACTATTTATATGTATTAAAAAAATACAATTGAGACGAACTAATTGAAGACATTTTTTTATATTTTTTTATTTGGAAGTTCAACAAGGATACATAAAATACATACATTTTTTTAAGTAAGCATTACTAACATTATTTATATACATATATCCTCAATTATAGAACTCCACCATCTTTCATAAATTATATAAAATAAGTGTGTAAAATCAATTTAAGTAATAATAAATATTAAGTTTAATAAAGATTCAGTTAAAGAAATAGAATTGAGTTAAACATAATAAACTACGTTTTTTTTTTTTTTAAGAAATAAACGGATTATGGCGTTATGTCGCAAATTTTAGAAAATGTACCACTGCCATATTTTTTTTTTATAATGTGCCGATTGTAATTTTGAAAAAAAATTATATTCAATTAAACTTGACAAAAGCAAATTCATGAATATTACACACTATAAGTGAACAATCAATAAAATATAGTATGGACCCAAAAGGAACATACACTGGAAATTCGTTTTACGCGGTTTTAAAATAACACGGTCCAAAAATTATAAAAACCTATGTTTTAACATTAATTTAACAATGCGTAATTCGTAATGGTAACATAATAATACTATTTGTTATTGGAATTAATGAAATGCTACATCGGTCTTTTACTTACCTAGCGTATAATATTATATGAGAGTGATAGATCTTTGTTAAAATTTTAAAAAGTATTTTGATATCAGGTTAAGATTGATAAATCAGGCGCAGTGGCGCAGTTAGTTGGACGGCCAACTATAAATTTGACATCATAGGTTCGACTCCCGCTAATTGCAAAAAGTAAATCCAAGAAAGTTTTTTTTTTTTTTTATCTCAATGAGGAAGTTCAGCCCTACGGGAAATCGAAAAAATCATAAAAACGATCTACTTTGCGTGATATCACTAGTTCTTCCGAATATACCATTAAAAAAATTACACACCACGCGTAAGAAAACATTTTTTACATCCAACATCCCTTAGGGCTGAACTTCCTCACTCTCTCGCAATAGTAAAAAATACTTTTATCTCTTTACACGAAATTAAAGTGTTTTCTACGGCCGCGAGAGCGGTTCAGAATAGCACCGCAGGATTGTAAAGGGCGTCAATGAAATTAAAGTTGGCGTCCCCTGTGTAAATGGTGGGTGGGTAGATATCCGACCAGGGAGGGGCTGGGCGGTGGGTGGGGAGGAAGGGAGGAGGAATGCACCGCTCCTCGACCACTGACTGGCAAACTTTTCTCCGCAAATTCCGCGGCAAAATGCGCTCCGCCAATGTTGCCATTTAACAAGCTCACGGCAAAAATAAAGGACACGCTTTTATTTTACATTCAATAAGGTGTAGCGCCCTATAACCGCAACAAAGGGTATTTATTGTTTTATTTTTTTGTAAAAGAGCTCTGCATATATGTCAAAAGAACCCAACAAAATATAAACACTCGTTCAGCAACACAAATTAACTGTATTGTCCCATTTGTATCAACCGCCTTTGGTAAAAAGCAATACAATGTAATTGCTCCAAAAATATTTAATGATTCATTGCCAAATATAAAAGACTCAAAATGTAAAACAAATTTTAAAATAAAAATAACTGCACATATAAATAGTGTAGCGAGAGATTTTTTTGAAAAATATATGTAAATCAAAAAACGTAGTACCTACGTTATATAATTGGTACACATGTTATTTTTTTATGTATTTCATTGCTTTATATTTGTTTTATTATATATTATACTATATTATTTATGTTTAAGTAACATGTATTCTTGGCACATATAAATACTTTATATTTGTATAATAATGATTTTTAATTTCGTACATTTGATTAGCTAGGCATTTATAATTAAGTAGTTATAGTTTTTCTTTTTTATGTTATTGTTTTATTAGTATAGGACTACTTATGCTCTAAAGATAGAAAATCTCCATCTTAGAACAGACTGTGCCATGTTAGATGGAGACTATCATAAACAGAGAACACTCCGTTTTCATTTTACATTAATTGGTTTTATATAGGTTCCCTGTTATTAAGTATGTATATTATTTTTTTTGCAATAAATGTATAAATAATAAAATAAACAAATTTATTTTGAAGTTAATATTAAGAAATATTGTACGGACTCAGAACCGATAGCAGGTTTCCACAAATTGCACAAAGTAAAGAAATATAATACATTTACATTATATAGGTACCTAGTACCTACACATAATGACTAGATTCCCAAGTAAAAAAAAATGAAAGGTAAAAACTCAAAAAAATACTTGTAATGAATGGAGCGGAATATGGTATTTTCACTAGTCGGGAATAACGTTATAAATATGATGTGTATTTAAAGGAGATTTTTCCGATCCTAATGATATAACTATCAATGGATTCAAAACGAGTTTTCATTTATAATTTTCGGGTTTTAAAATGGGTACATACAAAACGGCTCTCAGTTGGCATCACGTCATTTTGACGTCACGCGTTACGACCACCGACTGGGCTTCTAATAAACATTGCGTACAAGTTTGGCGCCAAAACGTCATACTTGCCGATTGTCCCGCAGGGCGCACATTGTCTCGTTTTCGGGTAATTAAAAATACGCATATTTCAAACCTTAGCAGAAAAATTAAATCAACAATAAAACACCCTAATGCATCTTTAAAACAAATTTATTATTGAATTATTTCAACATTAATATTTTGTTTGACCGCCTTTGGCCTTTATCACACTATTTATTTGTCTTGGCGTGGATTTGTACAGCTTACTCAAAAATTCTGTTGAAATTTCTTCATAACATACTTGTTCTCTTACATTTTTTAACTCCTACACCGTTTGCGGGGATTTCTTCCTAATTTTTTTCCCATTATGGCCGGCTGGGCGATTTCCTGGCCATAAAAAGAAATTAATTCCCAATGATTCTTTGAGCTGCGATTTATGAACTTGATTACTTAAAAACTTCGCGTAATAAGATACATTACTACTGCTACTACTACGAGTACCACCATAATGTAATTTCAGTAGGGGTAGGCAGAGAGGGTGGAACGCCACATGCGTTTTTCCTGATACACTTTCCTTTCGAAGCGAGTCCCAATATCAAACTAACACTGTATCCCTTCATCGTCATACAGAGAAATAATGTAAATGGACTAACCATGTACCACTAAATATTATGCTATCTCATTGAATCATATATAAATTTATTGTATTTTTGCATGTGCATATATATTGTGTATGTATGTGTGTAAATATATGTATATGTATGTATATGTATGTATATGCGTGTATATATGTATGTGTGTATATATGTATGTATGTAGTATGTATGTAGTATGTATGTAGTATGTATGCTATATATTTGTATATTTAATTGTATTTTTACATTTTATGTAAACTGTATTTTTTTTTCTTCTCTTTTGGGCTATAACTGTTTTTCTATTTCTTCAAATTATTTTTATTTATAGTAAACATATTCGAAAACCATATTTGCCGCAACAAATCGGTTTCTTAGAACAGGCATTTGCCCATATAGGAACCGATTGCAACATTAGGCATACTAATATTTCTGGCTTGCCGACCCTTCATATACTGAGCCTACTCCTAGTACAAGCAGAATTTGCCAGAGTGTTTTTTGTGCCATTTTTGTAACAATGTATGTATAAACTAATAAATAAATAAATGTGTGTGTCCGGGTGGATGAAAAATACATTTAGGTATGTGAAATAGATCCTCGTGGTGTAATGGTCAGCGTGTTTGCCTACCATGCAAGAGTTCTCGGATTCGATTCTCGACATGGTTGACATGAAATATTTATTTAAAAGGGTGTTTTACACTAGAATATTTCAGTCTCTAGACTGGTACCTGAAGCGTAAGACTGGTCATCTAAAATTCACAAAACAAAAATGTGTAAGATGCGCTGCGATTGGTGTACCAATGTAGTGCCCTATACACCATTATGTGCGGAAAGGGAATGATGATGATGAAAAAGAACCAGAAACCTAAATTAGTGTTTTTCGCTCAATTCAATTAAAATTTAATTTGACTTAATTGTACTCTTTTTTTGTGTTTAGCAAACAGAACATGTATTATTTACTATGATAAACAACTTTCGGCACAGAACTAAACACTGTGAATACACTTTTTTTTTTAAAAGGAATAACCCGCTAAGCTTCTTTTTTGACGCTTGTCAGCAGGTGGGATAGAGGGGATATGGAAGGAGATTATGAAAAATACACCACAACACCCAGACCAATTAAGAAAAAAATATTTTTTGGATTTTTTTCTTGCAACTGGCGAACTGGCGAATCGAACCCGCGACGCCAGTTTCACAGTTGGCCGTCTAACCAACTGTGTCACGGTGCCTGTCTCGGATAAAACCCTGATAAAGAAATCAAGTGAAGAAACTTACTTCTTCCACTCCTCGACTATGCGGATGTATGTTATCCAAATGCTAACTCTGAACTACTTGATAAGTTAAAATGATTGCAGAATATTTGTATTCGTTATATCTTTGATCTTCGCAAATTTGACAAATTTTGATAGAAAATTATACATAAAACATACATACACTGGCTCAGTATCAGGCATAGAAAAAACGTTCACATTTTATCACTTCTTTACAATATTTTAAATAATCCCACTTCGCCTGTTTATCTGAGAGAGCTCATCCAACCTCTTTCACAACACGGACAATCTCTTCGTTCTAGTAACGAGAGAACCCTTTTAATACCCTGTCATAGCTCTAATTTTCTTGCCTCCTCTTTCACTGTAGTAGCCGCTCAATTGTGGAATAATCTACCCACTAATCTTAGAGACGCCCCTTCTTTATTTACATTTAAGTCAAGATTGAAATGTCACTATCTAAATATTTAAATTGTTCCTTTATCTTTCTTCTTTCCTTCCCATCCCCTCTCCTCTCTTCATAGTATAGTGTTATTTTTTTAAATATATTTTTATTTTGTTAATCCTTGTTTTTAATGTTTGTATAAAATTGTAAGATTCAATATGTCCATGTATTTATAATTTTCTCAATCTGAACGGTTTGGGTAGGTAGGAAGAAATTGTCTTAAGGCAATATGCCCGCCCTTATATTTATATATATTGTATATGTATATAAATCGTCAAATAAATAAATAAAATAAGTAAAGTCCTCCCCGGAGTAGTGGTTGGCGCATTCGCCTACCATGCTAGAGATCCAGGGCTCGATTCCTGGGGTTTGCATGAAACATTTATTTTAAAGGTGGTTTCTCCCTAAAATTTTACCCTGTCAAGACTTATATTTAAGATAATTTTTAATAAATTTACGTGTCTGCATTTCCACGTCATTTCACATTAAAATAAATTGATTTTTAATGGTGATTATAATTGATTTTTTTCTTGCAATTAAATTATGGAGTAAAATATTACAATGATAGGATGCACTACCATAATGATGTTGCAGATAGTTGCATGTATCGAGCAGAGTGCATTCATGACTGAGTCCAGTCACATCATTTGGAAATAAAATTGGCCCCTTACACCTGCCTTCATAATTTCAATTTGTCAATCAATTTCATATTTATCTGCGAGGACTTTACAATTCAGGAATTCCACCTATAAGATAGAAGGTACATTTACTGATATGTACAAGTTTATAACGAATAAAACAGCATATTTACGTGGGGAATTCGCTAGCATATCTATAGTATATGAAATCCTAAAAAAATAATTTAGATACAATATCTAAAATCGACTGAACGATCAATCGCAAGTACCCGGTTGGTCCATTTCACGCGTAGGCGTAGGTCCAAATCGGTAAAATTAGGGTCAATTTATTATATTTTTTAAATTATATTTTATTTGATACAATCAATACACAATTCTTGATGGAATTGTGTATTGATTATGATTAGCACAATTATTGTGCTATGATTAGCACAATTATGTTTTTTATGTCCCGACTTGTTAGAAAATTCCGTGTTAAGTCGGGACTCTTCTATATTAATTAAAATCAATTTATTTATAAATATGAGGACACATCAATATACAATTTATTTATTTATTTAATGCACAAAATACACAATTTTATCATAGCACAATTATATTTTTTATGCCCCGACTTCGGGACTCTTCTATATATAAAACATAAACATTTAAAAACATCTTAAACGATATGCAAAATTATGAAAACAATATACAAAATAATAATAAAAATATATAAATAGTAAAAATTTATACATGTCAAGAAATGGAATGCAGAAAAGTTATTTAATAATACATGGCAATATGTTATTAATAATTTATAGTGATCTTATAATTCAATTCGGTAATTAATTGATAATAAAAATAAAAATAAAATAATACAATAAAGTAGTAATAGTAACACATCTATGGTAGAATATGTAATTTAATAAATATAATAATAAAAAAATGTATGCTTCGATTAGCAATACTTAAAATATATATTTACAAATAATTAAGCATCACTATTAAGTTTATTCAAAGACGATAAATATACATTTATTTTCATGTGTTTCATTGCTGTATATTTGTTTTTTATTATATATTATACTATATTTTTTATGTTTAAGTGACATGTATTCTTGGCACATATTATATATATTATACTTGTATAATAACGATTTTTAATTTCTTACATTTGATTAGCTGGGCATTTATAATTAAGTAGTTTTATTATTTTTTTGTTATTGTTTTATTAGTATAGAACTACTTATGCTCTAAAGATAAAAAATCTCCATCTTAGAACAGGCTGAGCCATGTTAGATGGAGACTATCATAAACAGAGAACACTCCGTTTTCATTTTATATTAATAAGTTTTACATAGATTCCCTGTTATTAAATACGTATACTAATTTTATGCAATAAACTTATAAAATAAAATAAATAAATATCTACGTAGATGAATAATAATGAGACAGCATCGATATTATATAATATTTATTCCCGAAGCAATCTTATGCAGTGGTCTCTACCCCTTGATAAAATCCAATTATGGATCTTCATCTTAAATATTTTTTGACATGTCAAAAAATACAATTAAAATACATTACAGATAAGTTATTTATGGTGTAGCAAAGTTGAATCTAAAATATTAATTTACATGTTACAATATATAATTTAGTAAACATATTAATAAATAATTTTATGTGTGGATTAGCAATCGTTAAAATAATAAAAAGTTTATTATTTATTATTATATATATTTAAAAAGTTAAGTTGAAATACATATAAAGGTAATAACAAAAGTAATCATAATTAATTGTAATAATTACATGTAATAATAGTTATAATTACAGTAGACCTCCGTTTATCCGAACTTCAGGCGTCTGGATTACCGAATATCAGAAAACATTTTTTTTTTTAATTCTTTTTTTTGCAGTATAGAACACCCAGGCTTGAGAAAAATCACATTTAATTTGTCTGTTCTCACCGGGAATCGAAAACCGGAACCTTTCGTGTGTGAGTCAAGCGTCTTAACCACAACACCACGGAGGCCACCAAAAATAAAGGGAATGTTATAATAACAAATTGAAAAGGGCAATTAACTTAGTTGGACATGTTTAAACATCTATGTTTTTAATGTGATGCTAATTCGCTGTATTTTTCAAAAGCATTAAAAATGGGATTTTAGAGTAAATTATGCGTTTTCGTTTTGCGATAATTTGAGTTTTACTTTTTTTTATTCTTTTATTGGTAAGTTAGTAATAACTGCAATAAGTCGCCAAATTCCTGGCCATTTTGACATTTTTATTAAAATGTAATAATAAAATCGTATAAATCAGCACATGAAATATGATATGATATGATTAAATACATCGAAGACCACGTATTACATGTTACAATGAGTCGGTAAAAGATTTACCGATGTTTGTCAATTGAGTCAACGCGAATTTTTCAAACGAAAATAAAATTAAAAGGTAAAGCAAACAATGGAAATTCGGTATGCTTCTAATCAGTTGTATTTTGGAAGTATTAGTAAAATAAAAATCTATCAATCAGTTTTGTGAACGAGTGTTTACGGCTATTTTTGGCTATTCCAGGTAAACATCCTAAAAACGGAAATCGAGTGGAGAAAAGTCCACCGTGATATCAAACTTGATCAATTCAATTGATTTTTTTTGTTTAAAAGCTAAACTTTTTTTTCTAAAATGTTCTCTTATATTTCATTAAAATTAGCACGTTTTTGGTCCCATTTAACATTTGTAAAAATTGCATGTTTTGTTTCTGATTTAATATAACAAAGTATTGTTGATAAAAATCATAATATTGGTAGGCAAGTCGTTGTATGATAATTTTAATCTAAATTTAGAATACTCCCTAATATTTTTAGTTAAAAAACACTACCAAAACAGAACTGATTACCGATTAAGATTACCTATATTGTTCGCTTTACCCTCAGAGTAATAATTCTCTAGAGAAGCCCTTAAGCTCTATTGAATAGAATAAAAGCGTTTATCTGTTTTTGTTTGGGTTTACTTTGGTTTTTAGTTTAACAACAAACGTGTAATGGACGGATTCGTCTATGGCCCGTTGTATTCCTGTAAGCTTTAGCTTCGTGGTCAACAATCATTAAATGTTTTTTCTCCGTATAGACGACTTACTAGGTTATTACTCTAAGGCTTTCGTGGGGAAAATTCGAGTTGACTCAATCGACGATCATCGGTAAGACGTTTACCGTATCGTTGTAATGATACGTGTTTGATGTTTAAAACTTAAGATTTTAAATATTTTTTATACAGTTTTAAACATCATATTTCATGAGTTGATTTATACCCTTGATTTTATTATTACATTTCAATAAAAGTGTCAAACTCGCCAGGAACTTGGCGACTTATTGCGGTTATTAAATAAATATTGGATCGTACTGAGTATTGAAGAATGTGAACGATCTTTGCTGATCTTGTGGTGAATTCCGATTCTGCAGACTTGGAAGGTAATATGAATAAATTATGTATACCATCTACCAGCCACCAGCTAACAGAACAATAGGGTGCCAGTTTTTACCGTTATAAAACAATGAAATTCGCGACGACCAACTCCTTTGAAATGTCAGAGATTGAATCTAATACTGCGTGAAACGTGTAAAGCTCGAACTCGTATATAATATATATCATCACCTAGTCAAACCGAGTGGTGGATAGGGCCCTGTAATTATTTAAAAACTCAATTCTTTCAACCAAAGAAACTGATGTAAATTGGCCATGATTTGTGCTTTTTTTACTTTGTACAAATATTTTTTTTTACTGCGGTTTTTAGGGAGCAGATAGAGATTGTAAATAGTAAATATGTAGTTCTTACTAAAAATACTTCAGTAAAATTTGATATGTTAAGGCAAGGAATGCATAGAATGTGAGTCGGAAAAGGAGTTTGGAAGGAGACAGGAAGAGGATCCAGGAAAGAAGAGGAATATAATTATGGCAAATTAGGGTTCTAAGGATATATACGAGGTGTGTTCAGAAAATAACGAAAATTTTTTAATTTTGCGGGTTTGGAGAGTCCGATTGTCAATTTTTTTTATTATGTTGGTATATATGCCCCTGGAATATGATAAAAATTGCAGTTGTATTCATACCTTCTATTCATTTATACCTTGTCTGTGCCAGCCGCTAAAAATATAGATACTATATATCCCTTGTCCTTTTATTTTCCTTTCCTAAACTTTGCAAGTATGTTTTCAAATTTTTGTGTTTTCTTTCTCATTTATATGTTTTCTTACATAATATGTATTTTCCATACTTTATATAGCAATTAAGACTTGTATATAATTCATACTAATATTATTATACTATTTCCAGTGAGGGAACATTATTCTGTATAAAAAGAATACAAATAATGTAAAAGTATAAATAAAATAAAAAATGCGAAAGCCACTTTACCTGTTTGTGTTTCCTTTCTTCTTCTTAGTTTTTTTTTGCTTTTTCACCCCTAACTGGGGTGTTCTAGCCAGTTTCAAGTTTGAGATTGACTTATTTAAATATTTACACAAGTGTTAGTACTATACGTACAAGTTAGGGTGCTAGTATTTAATATTACATACAATTTACATAATATATAACTTATTTACAACTTAATACCATTTATATCTACATATTTACATCAAATTTTAAATATATGTTTATTGAGTGGGGACAAGAGAGTTAAAATATTAGTAGGGAATGGGACGCTGATTTTGGAGAGGTCAGATAGGAACTCAGGATAACAATCATTTATGGGGCATCCAAAGAAAACATGATTTAGATCTTCCTCCTCAAGCTGACATTTGCACATGGCAGAGTCCCGGACATGGATTCCAAACAAATGAGAACTATTACAACAATGTCCAATGCGCATTCTGCGTATAGAAGATGTCTCAAATTTGTTTAGAATCACTTTGGAGA